>NC_090749.1:71269077-71271577 GCF_036898095.1 Palaemon carinicauda
TTATTTTTGAACAACATATGCAGAATTTGTTTGTTATTTTAATCGCGCTTTTTCAACCATTTACTGTCTTCATCTTGAATTAAAACAGCTTCAGAAACGATTGTCGAATCATAACAAAGGTTTTTTTGTGCAGGTCTTCCTCGTAAAGACCAAGATTAAATGTACTGCAAATATCTTCTGGGTGATCAAAGGTCCATTGCTCTGATAGGGCTGGTCTTTGGTGGATTGAAAGAAAGGGATGGAATATGGAGAAGAGGAAGAATGGCATATACAGATTATACAATGGATTTATTATACTCAGATGAGTATAAAGTAAGTTTATAATCTTACATTATATACACGAAGATGTAGATATGGCATTTAAGGTCATGATTGTATTTTGTCTGATTTCATAATCTCTGACACTATATTCTGTTTTTACATTCTCGCTGTTAGTGAAACTTGACTTGATGATATTTGAGATGACAGTTAGATCAGATGTAGAATATATTGACATTGAACAATATCAAATGAATATAAGCGATTTGACATTGTTTAATTATAACATAGATGTTTAAGGCTTGTAGACTTAAAATAAATCAATTACCAGAAAAGGGATTTTTTTTTATACTATAGTATGTTTTGCATTTGATTCTGATTTAATGATTACAGTACTTATTATTCTAAAAAAAAAGTATGTTGGATTAAATTTTGAAAATATATTTAACACCAAACATGACTTATGGATATCCGTTTTCGTATATGAGATACATTTTTAATGCACAGTTATCAAAAATATTTTATTTAATATAAATGAAATATATTATGTTATTTATATACAATACAACGAGGCATAGCTTTCTATTTTATGCACCATTAAACACGCACATATTCAAATAATCTAACACTTTTTGAACCTTCCGCTGGAGTTGTAAAAAATGGAAGTTTGAATATGCGATGCTGAAATTTTTGGAAAAAAAAAAATATTGGGATCAATGTCCCTCTTATCTTAGATATCGGCTTAATTCTTTACTACATTATTATTATGGATGCTGTAAGCCCAGGGGCCACAACAGGGAAAATAGCCCAGTGAAGAAACGAAACAAGGTAAAATAAAATATTTTAAGAACAGTAACAACATTTAAAGAAATATTTCATATAAAAACTATAAAAAATTAAAAAAAGACAAAGGAAGAGAAATAAGATAGAATAGTTTGCCTGAGTGTACCCTCAAGCAAGAGAACTCTAACCCAAGACAGTGGAAGACCATGGCTCAGAGGTTATGGCACTACCCAAGACTAGAGAACAATGGTTTGATTTTGGAGTGTACTTCCCCTAGAAGAGCTGCTTACCAAAGCAAAAGAGTGTCTTCTACCCTTACCAAGAGGAAAGTTTCCACTGAACAATTACAGTGCAGTAGTTATGCCTTCTCCATCATAAGGCAGTCGAATCGTTGGAACTTCTGAAGTTCAAACTTACGACGGATATTTTTATGTTGAACAGGCTGACATAAGTCTCTCTTCACAGTATATATATGTAAGGTCTATTTTAACGTTGATACTAATCTTAAACTGTTTTATTTTAATTATTCATTACTTCTCATGTATAGTAGTTTATTCATTTTCGTATTTCCATTCCAAGTATGGTTGTAGCTTAGCTTGTAATAATAATGATAAGTGCTGCTATATTTCGAAACTAATTCTAACTTAAAAAAAAAAAAAAGAATATTTTAATTAACTGCTCAAGGTTACTAAAACGCGTTGCTAAAGTGAATATGGATATTGTAATATTTATACTATCTCTTTGATATTAGTTAATCACCTATATGATAGCGAATATTTCTCCAATAGAAAAACTAATCTATGAAATTTTAGGATATATTAGTTATATATTTGAATTAGATCCCCACGTATCAACAGTAATATCTTATGTAATTGAATATTTTCAGTCATATAGGTACAGTTTTAAGCAAATTCTATAACTTATAAATTCTTTCCAGATTTCAAATAACTAGAAATAAAAGTAACTTAAATTACAATGTTGAACCATTTCAATACATTTATGTCGTATTTCGGAGTAATAGTTTTTGTTGTTCCTGCGTCTCCCAAGTTTACTTCGTTGGATTGTTTTATTCTCAAACAATTTCCTCGGTTTTATAACTGCTTCTTTTCTTGAATTTCTATTCCGAGAGAGAGAGAGAGAGAGAGAGAGAGAGAGAGAGAGAGAGAGAGAGAGAGAGAGAGCGAGAGAGAGAGATCTTCTTTGTTCAATTCTTTGGGCCTTGTACGATAAAAATGTGTATAATTATATTTTTCCTATTTGTCAATATAATATAATATTCAACCTAACCTTTTGACGAATATTGACTAATGTTAAGAACATGTTGAAGATTTAAAGGTCACCAATAAATGGTAGAAGGAAGGGAAAATAACAGTAGCCGTATATACAAACAATAGCGTCTAAGCCCCCTCTCTCCCCCAGCTAGGACCACGGAGGTCCAGGAAATGACTGCTGATAACTC
>NC_090749.1:71276577-71279227 GCF_036898095.1 Palaemon carinicauda
ATATATATATATATATATATATATGTGTGTGTGTATATATATATGGATATATGTATATATTCATATGCATGGATATATGTATATATTTATGTATATGGATATATATAGATATATATATATAATATAATATATATGAATGTGTGTGTGTGTGTGGTGTGTGTGTGTGTGTGTATTATATATGTAAAAATATTTATATATATATATATATACTATATATATATATATATATTATATATATATATATATATATACTTACATATGATTATATATATATATATATAATATATATATATTATATATTATATATATATATATATATATATATGCATACAGTATATAAAGAGAGACAGACTGACAGAGAGATATTCAATTCAATGCCTGTTTTAGAAGTTTATGCATTTCCTTTGGTATACAATTTTGTTTTTTCTCTATACTTGTACCTCTCTTTTATTCTTACAAGCAGAGTGGAAAACCATTGGATAGCAAATTATACAAACAAAATGCAATATAATAACAGTAATGATAATAATAGCCTCTCGATTGACAGAAATGCCATAATACTATAGTAATGTATTTGACAAGGTAAATAGGAGTTGTAGGTGAGGTTTCTTTATATATTTGAAAAATATATTAACCATTATGAATGTCTTTTGTGAAATTGTTAGGATATTAGAAAAGAGTTTGTATAGCTTTGAGTTAGAAAGGAAGTATGATTTGATATATCATGGGAATTTTTGTTATTCTCAATAATTTTATTAAATAAGTAGGTAGATGGATAACTGTATCGTAAAAGCACACACACACACACACACAGAGAGAGAGAAGAGAGAGAGAGAGAGAGAGAGAGAGAGAGAGAGAGAGAGAGAGAGAGAGAGAGAGAGAGAGAGAGAGAGAGAGAGAGTATCTTTTGATTGGATACAAATGTTAAAGATGGAGAAAGTAATTCAATCCAGTTTTTCACTCTTCACCTGCGACCTCCAACAGTCATCTAACAGCTAAGTACATGATATATCCATACTAAAATGTGGTCTCATGGCATTTGCCAGGTGGACGCCACGAGAGAGAGAGAGAGAGAGAGAGAGAGAGATGAGAGAGAGAGAGGAGAGAGAGAAGAGAGAGAGAGAGAGAGAGTATCTTTTGATTGGATACAAATGTTAAGACGGAGAAAGTAATTCAATCCAGTTTTTCTCTCTTCACCTGCGACCTCCAACCAGTCATCTAACAGCTAAGTACATGATATATCCATACTAAAACGTGGTCTCTTGGCATTGCCAGGTGGACGCCACGAGAGAGAGAGAGAGAGAGAGAGAGAGAGAGAGAGATGCCATGTTTGCTAAAATGTGTATTCCATATAGTGTACAATTATGTTTTTTTCTCCATACTTGCAGTTTTATATAATTCAATCAGGTCCCTCCTAGTATAAAACTAACAGATAGAGATTTTCCATCTTACCAACAGTTGCAATAATACTAGCTTCTCGTATGAGAGAAATGCCATTATAAAATGTCATTTATTTGAAAAGGAAAAGATATAATATGTTGCAAGTAATGTTTTTCACGGATATCTGCTTCTTTATACTCTCTGAAAAATAATGTTAAACGTTACGAATATCATCAGGTGAAATATTTGGGATTCCAGAAAAGGAAAGAATGACTACATTTGACGGTTTTTTGCTGTTGTCAGTAACTTCTTGAAACGAATATATAAATACATACATACGCACATATATATTCTGTTTATATATATATACTATTAATATATATATATATATATTATATATATATATAGAATATATATATATAGAATTATATATAATATATAGTATATATGTATATGTGTGTGTGTGTACAAAATTTTATATATATATTCATATATATATATATATATATATAATATATAATATAATATATATAATTATATATATAATATATATAATATAATATATATATATATATAGTATATATATATATTATATATTATATATATATATATAATATACAAAGAAAACAACAAAAAAATACATACTTTTCTGGCAAGTGCAGATTATTGATGGTGGGATATTTTCGTCCAATCCCTCACGGCAAACCAACCTAGTATGAATGGCTCTGACTAGTATAGCTTTGCTGATGATTACAATATATATATATAATATATATATATATATATATATATATATATATATATATACTATATATATATATATATATATATATATATATATTTATATAATATTATGTATATATATAATGTAATATACAAGATGGTATAAACCCAAGGGTTCAAGCCCGGAAAATAGCCCACTGAGGATAGAAAATAGGAAAACTTGTGTAATAATGTGCCTGAGCGTACCCTTAAATACAGTAGAAGATTATTTTACAAAGGCTATGGCACTACACAAGTATATAGAACGAGGGAAAGTATCCACTAAACAATTGCAGTGCAGTAGTTAACCTTTTAGTAGAGAGAGAGAGAGAGAGAGAGAGAGAGAGAGAGAGAGAGAGAAGAGAGAGAGAGAGAGAGAGAGAGAGAGTTCAATATTAATGGAATTGTGAAGTCCTGCGTATTAATGTGGTAGAAGAGCTGTGGAGTTATATTTTTTTTTCCAAAAGTCATAATATATTCAGTTGCTCTGGGAAAGGAAATAAATAAT
>NC_090749.1:71279727-71294727 GCF_036898095.1 Palaemon carinicauda
CTGGATATAAAACCCATAATCAATCCATAGTAACGAATAAAAATACTCTTGAATTTTCCACTGTAATAGCGGCACTTAATGAATTTATTAAATATTGGGTTAGGCCAATACTTGAATGGGTGACAAATAACGATCGCAAAAAGTAAACTATAGGTATTGAAAGAACCCCAAAAGTCTCAAGTTTTATAATGGAATTTATCAGGAAGCGAGAAATAGAAAATCAGTTTTAGAACAAGAATAAATGGCAATTTAAAAAGTTTTAATACAGCAATTTTTGGGTCAATAATAATAATAATAATAATAATAATAATAATAATAATAATAATAATAATAATAATAATAATAATAATAATAGCATCAAACTGCATTTAAAAAAAAAAAACCGAAGGTATTAAATACTTCTCATTCCACTGAATAAAACATTTCACCAGTTCAATTAACATTAGAAGTTAAATTCAAAATAGAAAAAAAAGATCTTATGACATCAATATGATCAGCAATGTTTGAGAGAGAGAGAGAGAGAGAGAGAGAGAGAGAGAGAGAGAGAGAGAGAGAGAGAGAGAACTAGTGTTTCTTGTCATGAAAATGCAAGTTAAATCTCAAAATAGAAAAACAAACTTAAAATATTCAAGAAAAGCTCAAGAAAAGAGAAACTTCATGAGACGACCACAGCTGTCGCCATCAGCCCGAATTTCGGTGGCAAGTGGGATCATCCAAACCATCCTTGCACTGCATGTTTAGAAAACCATGGACATGAATACGCGAGAGAGAGAGAGAGAGAGAGAGAGAGAGAGGAGAGAGAGAGAGAGAGGGGGGGGGTTCAAATATAGTAGAAGATAGCATAGAGGCAAATCTTTTAACCAGAGATGTTTGAATCACAAATGTATAAGTTTAAATATGGTATTATGTATATTGAATTCTAAATAAAATCTCAATCAGTCAAAAGCAATTGAATAGAAAAGGCATTCCAAAGGTTTGACTGAGAAATGAATAATATTTGAATTCGCCCCTCTATATATATATATATATATATATATATATATATATATATATATATATATATATATATATATATAAATATATATATATATATATATATATATATATATATATATATATATATATATATATATATACCACCATTTATTGTCAGTCAAGGTTGAGCAAATGTACAGAAAATTTACCAGTAAAATCTCTCCCATTCACAAACCTAGAAGACTACATTTATTAAGGCCATGGGTCCCAACAAGACCATTCTCCATAACTCAGCCTCCCCTACCCACGACCCCACCAACACATGCATGAAAGACATCTCCCACCATTGCAATAGCCTCGATATGTGACGGTATTTCCGATAAGCGCAATCACGTAATAACGTCATTACGGCAATAACCCGGGTAGCTACACCCACATTTCCTTTCAAAAATGGTCTGGAAGTGGGGGGGAGGGGAACGTTATTAATAGCATCTGCACCACTGCCACTACAGCCTCCGTCATTGCCTATTATCGGCAAATGCTCTGCCACGATAACAACAGCTAATGGAGGATTACTTTAAGGTATGCATATCTACTACTATCCTTTCTCACAGTTGTGCGACACGTGGCTTAAGCTTTACTATTATTATTATTATTATTACCTCCGCCAGGAGGGTATGTTTTCGGTTCGGTTTGTTTGTTTGTCTGTCTGTCTGTGGACAACGTAGAGGCCACATTTCTACACGGAATCACTTCAAACTTGGCCAAGTAGTTCCCCAATGTGTATGGAAGAACTGATTAAATTTTGGTCAAGGTCACCCCAAGGTCAAGGTCACGTGAAGGTCAAGGTCACGTGAAGGTCAAGGTCACCTGAAGGTCAAGGTCACGTGAAGGTCAAGGTCACGTGAAGGTCAAGGTCACTTGAAGGTCACGTGAAGGTCAAGGTCATGTGAAGGTCGAAGTCACATCAATTCATGATTCTAGGACATATGGCGCTCTAGGTCACCTTGGCGGAGGTATGTCCTCTACGAGGACCATGTCCGCGTTCAGGACTTGCTCACTTGTTATTATTATTATTATTATTATTATTATATTATTATTATTATTATTATTATCACTTGCCAAGCTATAACCTTAGTTGGAAAACCAGGAGAGTATAAGCCCAGAGGCTCCAACAGGAAAATACCCCAGTGAGGAAAGGAAACCAGGAAATAAGAGAGGTAATTAAAATAAAATATTTTAAGAACAGTAATAACATTAGAATAAACATTTCATAGATAAAATGTAATAATATTACAGCTGGGAATTATATAAAAGTAAATCACCCTTTTAAACATTAACCAGTTACCCTTAAATGCCATAACGCCGTCTAAAGAAATAGTAGTAAAATGGTCACTGTCATAATCATAATTATAACGTATACCTTTCCACTGTATGAATTAAGCTAGTCGAGTCTTAGTATCTGTCGGAATCACTCATACGTTTGGTCCCAGTCATTCCAAATAATAAATAGTACATATATAACAGGTAAAAAGTTACCACTATATACAGTATATGTATATATATATATATATATATATATATATATATATATATATATATATATTATATATATATATATATATATATATAGATAGATAGATAGATAGATAGATAGATAGATATATACACACACACACACACACACACATATATATATATATATATATATATATATATATATGTGTGTGTGTGTGTCTGTGTAAATAAATATATATATATATATATATATATATATATATATATATATATATATATATATATATATATATATATATATATTATATATATATATATATGTGTGTGTGTGTGTGTGTGTGTGTGTTGTGTGTGTGTATTGTGTTTATAATAACAACAAACGCAGCTGTTTCTATTCCACTGAAGGACAGTGACCTCGGCCACATCCTTATTCATGATCCGAGTCTGGCAATTTTCATCTTCACGTTGGCCTCTGCAAATTGGTGACGGTGGAAGACATTAGCTTAAACCCTCACAGCAAACCAACCTAATATGGGAGGCCCTGACTGTTACAGCTTTGCTAATAGTGACTATACACTAATCCTTTCACAACGTCAATGTATCTCCACTTAGAAAGGGTCCCATACATTATCCAGGTACCCTTAAATGCATGAGGCGGTCTAGAGAAGCAATGATAAAATGGTTATTGCCACATTCACTCAAATTGTGTTGAAAAAAGCTTACGGTTTAAAGGTCGCTCTCTAATGGCAGAGGCAGGGGACAGTGACAATGCAGTAGCAGGTCTAATTCAAATAAGTTAATTTTGCTACCAAAGTGCATGCACACACACACACACACACACACACACACACACATATATATATATATATATATATATATATATATATATATATATATATATATATATATATATATATATATATAAATCACATGGGTTCCATACGAACTGGCTAATACTTACGTCACAGTTGTACCAGTTTATTGATGTTTATATATATTTGAGATACATCATAAATTTAGAAACTAATTGGCCCTTTAGATAAGATTACTATTTCAATTTTAATTTAAAAAGAAAAAAAAATAATGTTAAGCCTTACAAACTTTCAAATAAAAGAGGAGTGTATGAAATGCCACTTCTATACCATGTAAATGAAAGCTACACAGAGTGGGACATGCCTGAATACGAACCTATTCCAGCTGACAGGTTTTCCGATGCTGTGCTCCAATATAGTGACTTAACAGTATGCTGAAGGTACGGTTAACTTCATTAATTCCGGCACAATTCTCGGAAAGATAAATGACGTGTAAGAGCTGTACAGTGTAGCAGGTAACGTTGCGTTTAACAAATGAGAAACTGTTGGCAACACTGCCAGTAAAATTTCTATTAATTTCAAGAAGTGCTATTAAGCAAATAATATATTTCTTATACAAAACTTCATAAAATTGATAAGAAATACTTTTAAAAACATTTCGCCAATAGGTAATATTTTGCTAATCACAGCATTAGCTGCTACAGTGTAGAGTTGGCAGACATCTTCTTAGTTTCCTGTGAAAGGTACGGGCATTACTGAAGACAACTGTACATACCGTACAATACTTCATACTGTAATATGTGATAGGCTATATTCTTTATGTACACAAATTGCTTTTCACCTATCATCAATATCTCATTTTCGATCTGAAAATCCCCATGCCTCTCTGAAAATAACTTTAAAATCTCTATGCTTTTCTGAGTATATCTTTAAAATCTCTATGCCTTTTTGAAAATAACCTTGAAGTTCTTACATCTATCTAAAAAATAACCTTAAAATCCCTACAACTATCTGAAAATCACCTTTAATTCCTTTCGCTTATCTAAAAGATAACCTTAAAATCCCTACACCATTCTGAAAATAACATTAAAATCTCTATGATTTTCTGAAAATAATATTAACATCCTAACACCTTTCTGAAAATAACCGGAAAATCCCTACACTTAATGAAAATAATCTTAAAATCCATACGCGTTTATGAAAATAACCTGAAATTTCCTACGTCTATTGGATAATATCATTAAAATCCCCATGCCTTTATGAATATAACCTTAAAATCCTTACGCCTTTCCGAATATATATATATATATATATATATATATATATATATATATATATATATATATATATATATATATATATATATATATACATACTGTATATATATATATATATATATATATATATATATATATATATATATATATATATATATATATGCTGATATACATATACTCGTATATATATATATATATATATATATATATATATATATATATATATATATATATATATATATATATATATATATATATATATATATATATGCTGATATACATATACTCGTATATATACATATATATATATATATATATATATATATATATATATATATATATATATATATATATATATATATATATATATATATATATATATATATAAACAAAAATTTTAGCAAGTATAAGAAACACACTACATAAAATCCAGATTGAAACTCGAATAGAATAAACTGAAAAAAATACCATCACCGCTGGACGAGTCCCCTTCGGCTAGGTTCAACTGTATCACAAGAGCACGTTCAAATAAAATAAAATTCAAAACAGAAAATCGTCTTACTTCCGCCGGAAGATATGTGATTAAAACAGAACCCCCAAAAAAAAAAAAAAAAAAAAAAGTTTTTCTCAAGTCATCTATCTTAAATTTTCCTTCTTTACATTAAGACTATCATCCTTGCTTGCTTCCTTCTCCCTATCTTCATCTTGCGTTCCTTCTCCTCTTCGTCTTGTATTTGAAGACACAACCCAGTCTCTCTCTCTCTCTCTCTCTCTCTCTCTCTCTCTCTCTCTCTCTCTCTCTCTCTCTCTCTCTCTCTTTCTCATCTACGCACCCTGACTTGAAGCATGTGGGGAGAGAGATTTTTTAAATTAAATTGAGTGCTGTTAGTTCAGTTTCCTTCCTCTTTTCATTGGAGAGAGAGAGAGAGAGAGAGAGAGAGAGAGAGAGGAGAGAGAGAGAGAGAGAGAGAGAGAGAGAGAGAGAGAGAGGCTTCATTTAGAGCTTGTCGCAAAACAAACATTTTATAATAATTCAATTTCAAATGATGGTACGAGAGAGAGAGAGAGAGAGAGAGAGAGAGAGAGAGAGAGAGAGAGAGAGAGAGAGAGAGAGAGAGAGAGAGAGTGTTCCAAGGCAAGAGGGAGTAGTCTTGACGAAAAAAAAATTAACAGTAGGAAATTTGTAACAGTTGCGGGAGAGGAAATGTGAAATACATAAATGAGATGAATTAAGAGAGAGAGAGAGAGAGAGGAGAGAGAGAGAGAGAGAGAGAGAGAGAGAGAGAGAGAGAGAGAGAGAGAGAGAGAGAGAGAGAGCAAAGGCAAAAAGAGACGTTTTGGTAAATATATATATATATATATATATATATATATATATATATATATATATATATATATATATATATATATACACTACAGAATTCACAACGGTTGCAAAAGAAGAACTGCGAGAAACAAATGAATTCAATTAAAGGGGGAACAGAGAGAGAGAGAGAGAGAGAGAGAGAGAGAGAGAGAGAGAGAGAGAGAGAGAGAGAGAGAGAGAGAAAGAGAGAAAATTAAAATAATGATGATTTACATTGTGTTAATTTAATATTAAAAAAAAAACTTCAATTTCATAATTTTGGAAAAAGGTTTAATGAATGATATTTATAACAAAATAACAATGATTCACTTCAGTCTTTGATGATACTAAAAATCAAAATATGATATCGATTTAAAAAACATAGAACACAGTTAAATATAAATTATTATCATTATTATAACTAGAGAAGCTACAACCTTAGTTGGAAAAGCAGGATGCTATAGGACCAAAGGCTCAAATAAGGAAAATAGCCTTGTGAAGAAAAGAAATAAGAAAACATAGAATAGTGTGCCTGAGTGTACCCTCAAGCAAGTAAAGTGTAATCCAAGAGAGTAGCAGACCATGGTATAGAGGCTATAGCGATACCCAATAATAGAGAATAATGGTTCGATTTTGAATTGTCTTCCAAGAAGAGCTGTTTACCATAGCTAAAGTCTCTCTCCTACCCTTACCAAGAGTTGAGTAGCCACTCAGCAGTCACTATACAGTAGTTAACAACATGAGTGAAGAGGAATTTGTTGGTTATCTTAGTGTTGTCAGAAATATCAAAAAAGGGAGACTATAAAGAATACGCCAAACTATTCGGTGTAATTCTATCTGCTCAGTCAAGAGGAAAATAACTCTCTAAGTGTAGTATCTCATGGGGTGGCTTGTGCCTTAACCAATCTACTACTAATTCAAAAAAGCACAACTTCAAACACGTTTATTTTATTGTAGCACTTTTTCATTTGTGAAATGTCTTACTGAAGTGGTTTAATACAATCTTGTCCACTAACATCCGTTGTTACAATGCTTGGAAGGTATAACAGGCCCGTTTTATAGAGATATACTAAACATATAAATATAATATTTAGGTCTGAGAGATTATAGAGAACATAGATATATTGATATAATGAAATGTTAAGTTTTTTGTTCTAATTTCAAACGAATTGAAAGATAAAACTTGCAAAATAGAATGAGCTTAGATTCATTCTATAAAATGAAAAGTACATATTGTAAATAGCAGAAAAACTCAACCAATAAGAATACAACAGTCAGAGAGAATTATTCAATCAATTCCAGTTCGAAAATTAGCAACAAAATGCATTTTTTTTTCACACCAAACCTTAAATAAAAACAAAGAAGCTTACTTTCAAAGTAATATCAATAATATTTATAAACAATCTCCTTTTTTAAATACTTGGATATCATTTATTTTAATAATAAATATCATTATAATTATTATTACAGTATCATCGCTAATACTGGAAATATTAAGCATTATGTGTAAGGGAAATCAACATTAACAATATTAATACTGTTCTTTGTGCCACTATTAAATTAAATCCGTTTTCTCCTCATCGTAATAGCATAAATAACAATAATACAAAATAAACACTCGAAAAAATATATAAAAATATTGAAATAAATGATGAAGAGAACTGTGTAGTTTTCTTATTTGGATAATAACAACATTCCCAAGGATGGTGGAATATCATAAGGACGAGGAATATGAAAAGACCAAAGAATGTGAGGAATAAAATGACAAAGGAAAACGCAAAGTTATTATTATTATTATTATTATTATTATTATTATTATTATTATTATTATTATTATTATTATAATTATTATTATTATTATCATCGTCACACTTAAATGTGTAAATACATAAACTTCAAGCAAAACTATCTTAAAAACTGGATTTTCTCATATTTCATCAAAGTTAAAAAAGCAATATCAAATAACCGAGCTGAGATATATGATAATATTCATGGGGTATTTTGCATCGTTATACTTGATAATTATTTATTAATTTTCCCAGAGCAACTGAATACATTATGACTTTTGGAAAAAAAAATATAACTCCACAGCTCTTTTACCACATTAATACGCAGGACTTCACAATTCCATTAATATTAATCTTTCTCTCTCTCTCTCTCTCTCTCTCTCTCTCTCTCTCTCTCTCTCTCTCTCTCTCTCTCTCTCTCTCTCTCTACTAAAAGGTTAACTACTGCACTGCAATTGTTCAGTGGATACTTTCCATCGTTCTATAGACTTGTGTAGTGCCTTAGCCTTTGTAAAATGATCTTCCACTGTATTTAAGGGTACGCTCAGGCACACTATTACATATGTTTTCCTATTTTCTATCCTCAGTGGGCTATTTTCCTGGCTTCAACCATTGGGTTTATACCATCTTGTATATTACATTATATATATACATAATATACATATATATATATATATATATATATATATATATATATATATATATATATATATATATATATATATATATATACTGTGTATATATATATATATATATATATATATATATATATATATATATATATATATATATATATATATATATATATATATATATATATTGTAATCATCAGCAAAGCTATACTAGTCAGGGCCATTCATACTAGGATGGTTTGCCGTGATGGATTAGACAAAAATATCCCACCATCAATAATCTGCACTTGCCAGAAAAATATGTATATATATATATATATATATATATATATATATATATATATATATATATATATATATATATATATACTGATATATATATAAATATTTGTACATATAAATACATATATATGAACAGTATATATATGTGCGTATGTATGTATTTATATATTCGTTTCAAGAAGTTACTGACAAAAGCAAAAACACCGTCAAATATAAAGTCATTCTTTCCTTTTCTGGAATCTCAAAGATTTCACCTGATGATATTCGTAACGTTTAATATTATTTTTCAGAGAGTATAAAGAAGCAGATATCCGTGAAAAACATTACTTGCAACATATTATATCTTTTCCTTTTCAAATAAATGACATTTTATGATGGCATTTCTCTCATACGAGAAGCTATTATTATTGCAACTGTTGGTAAGATGGAGTTTTTGGAAAATCTCTATCTGTTAGTTTTATAGTAGGAGGGGCCTGAATGAATTATATAAAAGTGCAAGTATGGAGAAAAAGCATAATTGTACACTATATGTAATACACATTTTAGCAAACATGGCCCTCTCTCTCTCTCTCTCTCTCTCTCTCTCTCTCTCTCTCTCTCTCTCTCTCTCTCTCTCTCTCTCTCGTGGCGTCCACCTGGCAATGCCATGAGACCACGTTTTAGTATGGATATATCATGTACTTAGCTGTTAGATGACTGTTGGAGGTCGCAGGTGAAGAGAGAAACAGATAAAGAGAAGAAAAACTGGATTGAATTACTTTCTCCGTCTTAACATTTGTATCCAATCAAAAGATACTCTCTCTCTCTCTCTCTCTCTCTCTCTCTCTCTCTCTCTCTCTCTCTCTCTCTCTCTCTCTCTCTCTCTCTCTCTCTCTGTGTGCTTTTACGATACAGTTATCCATCTACCTACTTATTTAAAAAAGATATTGAGAATAACAAAATTCCCATGAAATATCAAATCATACTTCCTTTCTAAATCAAAGCTATACAAACTCTTTTCTAAAATCCTAAAAAATTCACAAAAGACATTCATAATGGTTAATGAATTTTTAAATTATATAAAGAAACACATCCGCAAAAAAAAAAAAAACCTCACCTACAACTCCTATTTTCTTTGTCAAATACATTATATAGTATTATGGCATTTCTGTCAACCGAGAGGCTATTATTATCATTACTGTTATTATATTGCATTTTGTTTGTATAATTTGCTATCCAATGGTTTTCAACTCTGCTACCCTTATAAGAATTAAAGAGAGGTACAAGTATAGAGAAAAACAAAATTGTATACCAAAGGAAATGCATAAACTTCAAAACAAGCATTGAATTGAATATCTCTTTGTCAGTCTGTCTCTCTTTATATACTGTATGCATATATATATATATATATATATATATATATATATATATATATATATATATATATATATATATATATATATATATATATAATTATATGCAAGTATATATATATATATATATATATATATATATATACATATATATATATATATATAATTATATGTAAGTATATATATATATACATATATATATATATAATTATATGTAAGTATATATATATATATATATATATATATATATATATATATATATATATATATATATATTCATATATATAATACACACACACACACACACACACACATATATATATATATATATATATATATATATATATATATATATATATATATATATATATATCCATATACATAAATATATACATATATCCATGCATATGAATATATACATATATCCATATACATATATATATATATATATATATATATATATATATATATATATATATATATATATATATATATATATACATATAGTATATATATAAATATATACACATATATATGTGTATGTATGTATGCATATATATATATATATATATATATCATCCTATTTCTATAATAATAATAATAATAATAATAATAATAATAATAATAATAATAATAATAATAATAATAACAATATTAATAAATAATGATAATAATAATAATAATAATAATAATAATAATAATAATAATAATAATAATAATAATAATAATGTCGACAGTCTTCATTGGCGGAGGTCTGAAATCTATAATTTTTCTCTCTTCTTGTTCCTATTAATGATTTTAATGCTAACAATCCGTTCCTTATGGTATAAATTTTCCTTTTTAAAATGGAGGTCTGCACGAGCCATTATTGTCACCTTTCACTCTTCTATTCATCTTTTCAACTTAATTTTCACGCTAGCCTTTTAGACGAAATTCTTCAGAGCAGATATTCTTTTCCCCTACTTCTTTACAATCTGGTTAAAAAACAAAAAATTAAACGATTTACTAAATATAACTACAATTTCAAAAGATTTATAAGGCAATTCTTATCTAATATGTATGACCTCAACAAAAAATCTTACATCTTTTATATTAGACAAAGCTTTCTAACTGTATGGCTCAATCAGGTAAAAAATCAAATAATTCTAAACATTTTCGAAAACATAACTACAATTTTGAAAAATTTATAAATATAAAGGATTTTGTAACTTTCAAATGTTTATAGAGTTAAATTTTCTTTAATATTCATGAGCTAAACACAAAAATCTAACACCTTTTATATTAGTCATTTGACAAAGGTTTCTATCTGCATGGCTCAATCTGGTAAAAATCAAATAATATTAAACATTTTGGAAAATATAATTACAATTTTGGGGTCTTATAACTTACAAAATATTCATAAATAGAGTTCACTTTTATTTAATATCGATGACACTAACAATAACAAGCAGAGAGTTAATCAGAGATTTCATACCTCCACATACAAAGATTTGTAAAAATTTTACGCATGTCTACGGACCAAACTATCGCCTTGTCATATGTTGACAGTGAATGAATGTACTTTATAATCATTATCCTGGATCTGGATTGTGATCCGGATCACCAGAAAAATCTAAACACTTCTAAATTTATCCCACTTCTGACATATCCTGAAATTTTCATCAAAATGCATCTTCAACTTTTGAGTTAGACTGGTGACAAACAAATAAACAGGTGAAAACAGTGCATTAGTCATATAACCAACATTTCCAGCTGCATGTCTTCATCTCGTGATGCATTGGCATGCAGTCTATCACTCTACCACTTACCTACTTCAATTTTAATTCAGTTCTCTCACCGGGGAAAGAGAGAGAGAGTCCTTGTCTGTAAGGCAAATTCCTCCACTACAAAATTCTCCGATTCTTCTGTTCCCTTAACGTTGCTTGGAAAAAAGGCTGAAGCAAAAAGATGTTGATGCGAGAAGCCAGCTCAGTTCTCGGGAGACTTTCTCATCGAATATATTCTGACAGAATATATTGGTGGGATGAGACAGTCTCTCGCGCTTAGCGCTGATGAAAGGAGATATATTCTTTTTTGACACCTCGCAAAAAAATAATGTTTTGGACGTGATATATTTTTTAATAACATAATGCCAAGGGAAATTGTCTTGGGTGTTTTTTGGTCAATAAAGAAGACAGTAATGGGATATGATTGATTACGTATTTAATGTTCAGTGACGCAAATATATATATATATATATATATATATATATATATATATATATATATATATATATATATATATATATATATATATATATATATATATATATCATCTGGTCCTAGGACTTAGGACACACAGGGCCTCTGTAAGATTTCGCCAGTCGTCTCTTATCTTGAGCTTTTAATTCATTACTGCTACATTCATCCTCTCCTTCTTCACGCTTCATAGTCCTTAGCCATGTATTCCTGGTTTTTCCAACTCTTCTAGTGGCTTGTGGAGCCAAGTGAAACGTTTGTTGAACTGATTCATCTTAGGGAGAGAGAAGAGCATGCCAAAACCATCTGCATCTACCCCTCACCATGATCTCATTCACATACGGCAATCGTGCAATCTCTCTTATAGTTTAATTTCTAATCCTGTACTGTTAGTTACATCCAAATATCCTTCTGAGGGCCTTGTTCTCAAATCTACTAAATCTATTGGAGATTGATTAACTTTCATACCATGACTCATGTCCATACAGTAACACCGGTCTCACTAAACTGATATATATAGCCTGATTTATGTATGTAATTTCAAGAGATTTTATTTCCAAGTTTTACCTAACCAAGGCATTGTCAGATTTTTTCTTTTTTTAAATATGATTCCTTACTCACATTTTAAAGCTTAAAACACTAAAAGATAACAAACGTAATTTCCATATACTGTACATTTTCTTACTCAAAATAACAAATAGTGCAAATCCTCAGAACAATCCTCCTTCAAAACTTCAAAAGACAGAGTGAAAAAGAATATATCTTCTCATCAGCATCGAGTGAAGATTTCCTATCCCCGAAATGTTAAATCTCTTTCTATGTGTATTCGAAGAGACTACCATGTTGCTTTTTCTTTCAAGAATTTTCCAATTTATGGAGCACAAGAGTGAGAACGTTTTAGGGTTTGTGTTACTGACTCAAGCTCAGTAATGAATTCGAAAATATAACGTGGCTGGTGAAATGTTTTGATTTTAGTAAGATCTTCAAAGGATTGGGGTTTGAAATAGAGGTTTCTCATAAAGATGTATTTATTTTGAGTTTTCCAGGCAAATCAAAAGTGAAATAGCATTTGAAGGTTTGAAGCACATTCATGAATGGCAGGGGCAAGGGATAGTGACAATGCCTTAGCTAGCAAGACAATGACTATATATTAATTATTATCATTAGTATTACAAACTAAGCTTGCTGGAAGAGCAAGATGCTATAAGCCCCAGGGCTTCAACAGGGAACAATAGCCCAGTGAGGAAACGAAACATGGAAATAAATAAACTACAATATATGCAATAAACAATAGAAATAAACTATTTCAGGAACAGGAACAGCATTGAATTGGGCCTTTCATATATAAACTATTAAAAACTTAAAAAAAGGAAGAGAAATAAGCTAGAACAGTGTATCCGAATGTACCCTCAATCATATACATTTGATCAGTGCCAAGCTAAGACGGGGAGGGCCAGGCAATGGCTACTGATGACTATACAGGTAGACCTCTAACCTCCCCATACCTTCTACAAGAAACTAGCCGGCCACGCAGGGATGTCTTAAGTAATTTAGTGTTTACTTTACAATGGTTGTTATGATTGTTAATTTTAAAATAAATAACATCTATGTTGTTTTTATAGTTTATATATGACATGTCTTTTTTGACGTTGTTACTTTTTTTAGAATGATTTATTGTTAATTTGTTCTCATCATTTATTTATTTCCTTATTACCTTTCCTCACTGGACTATTTTCCTTATTGGAGCCCCTGGGCTTATAGCATCTTGCTTTTCCAACTAAGGTTGTAGCTTGCATAGTAACAATAGTAATAATAGTAATAATATTGAGGTAAAGATCACACAAAACCGAACTATTTGTGTCATATATTAGAAATAGGTGAACATAATAGTTGTGGAAGGACTCTAGAATCATACTTGTTTCCAAGAGTTGTCTTTCATATAATTGTAGTTTTCCAGTACTTCAAGATGATGTTATTTCTTAACAATTAGTTTCAAGATTATTATTATTATTATTATTATTATTATTATTATTATTATTATTATTATTATTATTATTATTATTATTATCATAATCTCAATAGATATACCATGTATTTAAAAATATAAAATGATGAAAATTTAAAAAGAAAAGCTTATAATCAAAAAATGCTATTTTAATTCTAATTAGTATTCCGATCTATAAGATATTTTTATTGGAATTCTTCAATTAAAAAAAAAATATTAAAATAACGAAGTTTCACCAGACACGAAACGTTAAAATATCCAAGAACAGTATTTAAACTAATTAACTCAATTCAACAATAGATTTTGTAGTTACTATTGTGATAGAATATAAATCTCCTCGTTTCAAATTGGAAACGTCCCTGCCTAGCTATCTGCGGGACGGGAGTTCGAGTCTCGATCAAGAAAGATAGTTTGTTGTAGCATATGCAGCCTCACCATCCTTGTGAGCTAAGGATAGGGGGTTTAGGGGAGCCTATAGGTCTAATTGGTGAGTTATCAGCAGTCATTGCCTGGACCTCCATGGTCCTAGCTGGGGGGGGAGGGGCCTTAGACGCTATTGTTTGTATATACGGCTACTGTTATTTTCCCTTCCTTCTACCATTTATTGGTGACCTTTAAATCTTCAGCATGTTCTTAACATTAGTCAATATTCGTCAAAAGGTTAAGTTGAATATTATATTATATTGACAAATAGGAAAAACATAATTATACAAATTTTTATAGTACAAGGCCCTAAGAATTGAACAAAGAAGATCTCTCTCTCTCTCTCTCTCTCTCT
>NC_090749.1:71322227-71329727 GCF_036898095.1 Palaemon carinicauda
ATTAATGAAGCTCTTCACGAAATATTTCCGTTTGGGATAAACCTGCTCATGTGAAGGGAGCTTTACAAGGAAAATTTACCATCTGTTTTCGAGCCTTTGAACCTCTAGCAAGGGGCAACAGTTTAGGCAAATTTCTTTGATTTGCACTGACCCTATACTCCATTAGGTGGCGATTTAGGTGTCCCTCATCCATGTCCTTAAACGGTATCATTCGGGCCAAAGTTACAACCCCCCCAGGAGGGTTCCTTAATTTATTTAAGGTCGAGTAAAATCGACTAGCTGTCAGGTATATCACATACTGTTTAGGTCGAAAGGTGTTTAAAGAGAATTGGTTTAAATAACCTAAAGTGGGCCAAGTTATATGGGAGTTGAATCCGAACCCATAAGATGGTGGGATGAAATACATAACCCCTAGAATATATATATATATATATATATATATATATATATATATATATATATATATATATATATATATATATATATATATATATATATATATATATATATATATAAGCAACAACAAATGCAGATAATTTTACTCCACTGCAGGAAGAAGACCTCAGACACGTTCTTATTGATGCCTAGGGTTTAGGCAGTTTTCATCACCAGACTACACAACTGCATATTGGTGACGGTGGGATATTTTCTTCTGATCGCTCACAGGAAACCAACCTAATATAGATGGTCCTTATAAGCATAGCTTTTGTGATCACGGTATTACACAAAACCTTTCACCACATTAAGATATCCCCACTCAGAAAGGAAAGAGAGAGAGAGAGAGAGAGAGAGAGAGAGAGAGAGAGAGAGAGAGAGAGAGAGAGAGAGAGAGAGAGCCTTGCCTTATTGCCTTATTTTATGTTTGGGTTCCCCCAGGTCCCTCAGTGTGAGGCACCTCGTATATCCACCAGAGAGTTGCTAATGCATCTTCCGGTGTATTTTGCATCTTCCAGTCTTGGATGGTCTGGGATGCATCTTAGGTATTTATCGAGCTTATTCTTAAACACATCCAGGCTCACTCCTGATATGTTTCTTAGATGAGCTGGCAGCACATTAAATAGTTGCTGCATTATTGTTGCTGGTGCGTAGTGGATTAATGTCCTGTGCGCCTTCCTTAGTTTTCCTGGTATATTTTTTAGCACTATTAATCTACCTCGGCTTGCTCTTTCTGATATTTTTAGCTCCATGATGTTTTCAGTAATTCCTTCTATTTGCTTCCATGCTTGTATTATCATGTAGCATTCTCTTCTCCTTTCTAGACTGTATAGTTTTAAAAATTGCAGTCTTTCCCAGTAGTAAAAGGTCCTTAACTTCTTCTATTCTAGCAGTATAGGACCTTTGTGCACTCTCTATTTGTGCAATATCCTTTTGGTAGTGTGGGTACCATATCACATTGCAGCACTCGAGTGTACTACGTACATAAGTTTTGTAAGGCATAATCATGTGTTCACCTTTTCTTGTTTTAAAGTGTCTGAATAACATTCCCATTTTTGCTTTACATTTAGCCAACAGTGTTGCTATTTGGTCGTTGCATAACATGTTCCTATTTAACATTACACCAAGGTCTTTAATTGCTTCCTTGTTTTTTATTGTCTCGTTATTAGGTTCCTTGTATGCATATACCATTCCTTCTCTGTTTCCATAAATCATTGATTCGAATTTATCGGAGTTAAATACCATCCTATTTATCTCCGCCCATTCATATATTTTGTATATATCTCTTTGTAGTGAGTTTCTATCTTCATTACAAGTAATTTCTCTACTTATTCTTGTGTCATCGGCGAAACTTCTCACTACAGAGTTTTCAACATCACAGTCTATGTCTGAGATCATAATAACAAACAGCAGTGCAACTAATACCGTACCTTGTGGCACGCCACATATCACCTGAGCTTCATCCGATTTCTCGTCATTTACAACTACTATCTGTTTTCTGTTTTGCAGGAATTCTTTTACCCATTTTCCTATCTTTCCCACAATATTATGCTATCTCATTTTTTTCTCTAATATATTATGGTCTACCTTGTCAAAGGCTTTTGCAAAATCTAGATAGATCACAACTGTGTCTTTTTCATTTATCATATTTTTTTTTATATGTTTTCATAGTGTGCTATCAGTAGGGTTTGTGTACTTTTTCCGGGCACAAAACCGTGTTGACCTATATTAAACAAATTATCTTTAACCAAATGATTCATTATTTTCTTTTTTATTACCCTCTCATACACTTTCATATTATGTGATGTTAGATTAACAGGTCTATAATTGCTTGGCTCTAGTCTTGATCCACTTTTGAAGATAGGGGTTATATAAGCTAGTTTATGTTTAACATATATCTCGCTCATATCTACACTTTGTCTTAGCATTATTGCAAGCGGCTTCATGATAGTGTTTGCAGTTTTTTTAACAAAATCGCTGGAACTCCATCTGGTCCGGCTGCCAATCCATTTTTAATTTCGTTTATAGCCTTGACAATATCTGTTTCATTAATATCTATATCCGTTAGATATTCAATATTTTTTCTCTCATTTCTGTTTCATTATTCTCATTCGCAATTCTTGGCGTGAACTCACTCTTATATTTTTCTGCAAATATGTTGCATATTTCCTTTTTTTTTCATTCGTTAGCCGTCCTTCAATTCTTGAAGGGCCTATTTCTAATCTCCCTTTATTCATCTTTTTTGTATAGGAGTAAAGTACTTTGTGTTTTTTTTTTATATTTTGAAGTGTCCTTTCTTCTAAGTTCTTTTTTTATTCATTTCCTTTCGACTGTATAATCTTTTGTTCTGCATGTTCTATCTTACATTCTATTTCCATCATTTTCCACATGTTTTTCTTTTGCAAGATTTTTGTTCCACTTTCTAATTTTCTGAAATAAGATCCTTCTGTCTCTTGGTATGCATGTCTTTTGTTTATTGTTTTTTTCGGTACATATTTTTCAACAATTTTCTCCAGTATTTTGTACAGTATGTCCGTATTTACCTGTATAATATCACTTACAAATACATTTTTCCATTCTTTATTCAGTCCTTCATTTATTTCTGACCATTTTATATTCTTACTATAAAAATTATATTTTCCATATCCCTCCCAACGTTTTGTGCTTTGATTAATTCTGCGATCACTTGCTTTGGAATGGACTATTAATTCTATGACATTGTGGTCTGAAATTCCCGTGTTATACACTATTATTCCTTTAACATAATTCACCTCATTCACAAATACTAGTCCTAGGACATTTTCCTTTCTTGTTGGAATGTGGTTTATTTGTTGCATATTATGTTCTCATAGCATATCTTGAAGCTTTTCAAATTGCCTCTTATCTTCTGCGCTACTGTTACTCTCTTTTTTATATGTATACATACAACCACTTTCTTCTATCCGTTCTTTCCAATCCACGAAAGGAAAGTTAAAATCTCCGGATAGGAGTATGTTCCAGTCTTTATGGTTTTTACATATATCATCTATTTTTTTGTATTATTGTGTCAAACTCCTTAGTCTTTGGGGGTCTGTAAACTACAATATTCACTAGTTTTTCAAATTCAAATTCTACCGCAATCAATTCACATTCTGTGTTGCTGTATTTTTCACAGACTTTTCCTTGATTTATGTCTCTTCCATATATTGCGGTTCCCCTTGATTCCTATTTGTTCTGTCTGATCTATAAGTTTGGAACCCTTTATCTGGTCATCACTTCCAGTCTCTTGGGAATACCATGTTTCACTTATATCTAATAAATTTATTTTATCCATTTGGGTTAGTTCTTCTAAGAACTCTATTTTCCTTTTTGAGTTACTCGTGCCTAAGCCCTGTGCATTCATCACTATTATAGTTTGTGTTTCATCCCCATTATTTAATATTGGTAATAATATGGATTCTCCCATGCTTCCTTCCTGTTCTGATATGATGTTCTTTTCTTCATTTCCCGGAATTCTGCCATTAAAAAATCCAACTTTTCTATTATGTTTGCTCTTTCGCACTTCATATCTATTTTTGTGTATACCTGCAATTATCCCCATATCTGCACCAACCCCTGGCATTATAGATGCATTCCTTGTAGTTGGGCTCTAAATGTGCATATTTGGGTTGAAAGGCCTTATATCTTGGGGCCTTTGGAGCATAGCGCAGTATATACGCGGCCTTTTTTTTTCTTTTTTTTGTTTCATTTTTGCTTTCATTTTTCTTTTCAGTTTGCTGAATTTTCTTACTTTCATTCATGGTTGCAGGATGCATATATCGACATTTTTTTTTGAAACTGCATCTTTTCCTTCTTTTAGGTTTTTGCATATTTTTGGATGAAGATCTCTGCATTTGTCTCCATATTCGTCTAAATACGCACATTTACCATATGTTTCATAATTATGGCATATCTTTGGATGCTTGTAGTAGCATCTTTCGCCAAATCTGCAATTCCCTCTTTTCAGCAAATTGCAGAATATATCTTTCTTTTCTTTTTTTTTTCTTGTTCTTGCTCTTCCCTAAAAGTATGTAGGTCCGGGGTAGAGTCTCTTGGGTGTATTATTTGTTTCCATCTGATATCTATTTCTTCATAAGTATGTTGTTGGATGGCATCATAAGTTATATCAATGATTCCTCTGCATCCTTACAAATAGCCTGTTAATAATAATAATTCTTCTTCTTCTTCTTCTTCTTCTTCTTCTTCTGCTTCTGCTTCTGCTTCTGCTTCTGCTACTTCTTCTGCTTCTTCTTCTTCTTCTTCTTCTTCTTCTTCTTCTTCTTCTTCTATTTGCAGATTTAGTTTTCGACTTAATTATATTTTCTATCCAGACTAAGCATGTTGAGCAGAATACCTTTGTGTCTCTATTTTTAATTTTTTGCTGTATTTCAGCACATGTAGGGTGTGTTGGAACATGGCAGGCATCACATTTTCTAATCAGTTGTTGAGGAGTATTAATGGAATACCATATCCTACATGTATTACACCATTTTGGCATTTCTTTTTCCCAATGCATCAATCAGCATTTTCACCATATTGGACTTCGAATTGTTCTTTGATGGAATGTGTTGATTGATGTAAACTTACTTTATAAGTCTTTTTATCACTTGGATCTTCTTTGGAGAGAGAGAGAGAGAGAGAGAGAGAGAGAGAGAGAGAGGAGAGAGCGCGATTTTGAAAGAGAAAAAATCTTTGAATATGAATTTTGAATGTAAAAAGTATTATTAACCACTGGCCTCTTTCAGCAGTTCCCAAAATCTATCAACAATTGATATGGCTTAGTTTTAATCTGCTACCTAAACCGGTTTTATAAAGGATCGTCCGGAACATATCCGCATATTAAATATATCAGAATATTATACCAATATAATAATTCTCTCTCTCTCTCTCTCTCTCTCTCCTCTCTCTCCTCCTCTCTCTCTCCTCCTCTTATTTGGATTTTCATTAATTTTTATCATTGTATACATTCATATACTTTATAACAGTATTTCAATATACAGATATACATTATCTCTCTCTCTCTCTCTCTCTCTCTCTCTCTCTCTCTCTCTGGCCAGTGGCCAGAGCATATTTGAGCAGCCTCCATTACCTACTTACTATAGAGAGAAAATACACAAGAAACCTTCTTCGTATGCAAAACCTACCCATAATGCTGTTTAGTTAACAAGCCAGAACAATACTGAGTGTGACCCATTTTCAGAAACACAGAATATTTTGTTCTTTGGTCTTTTTCTATATGTAGCTTTTTCGTTTTCTCGAAGAGGATTAATCTGAAAACTTCATAGAGACTTTTGATAGGACTTTCTTTCCCTCATGTGTAACCTATTATCATAATCATCAACATCATCATGATCCTTATCGTTATTATTATTATTATTATTATTATTATGATTATCATAATGATTATCATTGTCATTGTCATTGTCATTGTCATTGTCAGTTATTATTATTATTATTATTATTATTATTATTATTAACATAATAGGAGTAATCCATATATACAGGGTCGCGCTCCTCTCTCTCTCTCTCTCTCTCTCCTCTCTCTCTCTCTCTATTTATATATATACACATATATACATATATATACTGTATATATATATATATATATATACATATATATATACATATATATATATATATATATATACAAACACACACATACACACACACATATATATATATATATATACACACTTATATATATATATATATATATATATACATATTATATCTGAGAAAACTACCTAATACCAGAAGAATAACTAAGCTTGGATCTAAACCCTATGAACAAAGAAATTAACTTAATAGATTCCCTATTAACAAAGTATATATTTCCCTTAACACAATACTTATCCCCTCTTTATCTCCCTGTGATTACTACCAAGTCCTCTCCTCATCTGTGTCCAAGCAACCGCAAACAGCAGCCATGAAGCGCTGGCGGAAGCAGATATCATTATGACGTCGGGGAATACAGCCGATCGCCTCCATGAAGAGGAAATATGTAAACAAACCACTGATCATGTCACGTTCATCCGGCAGATGACAATCCACCAGAGGAGATTCAACCCTCCAGGAATAGATACGAATTTTATGGCACGCAAAAAATGTTTTAAAATATTCTAACACACACTATATATATACAGTATATTTATACAGTATATATATATATATATATATATATATAAAGAGAGAGAGAGAGAGAGAGAGGAGAGAGAGAGAGAGAGAGAGCTATTTGCTAGAATCATCGTTTGTTCCAAGCATAACATGCTTACTGAAAACACAATTGCAGATTTGGGATTTATAAAGAATATATTTCATCTCTAAATTTAAAATAAATTTAATTTTGTAAAAACTATTCATGTTGTTATTGTATATTAGTGCACACAACCCTTCAAAGATAACGGTTAAATATTTAAATAGATATGCAAATAGGCGTACAATTTGTAACAGAGATTGTTGTTTCCAAGTGGTTCACGCTCAGCGTGACAGGAAAGATTATATATATATATATATATATAAATATATATATATATATATATATATATATATCCACTTGCTCTTTATTAGGGGAAAAAATCTTTTTGCATGGAAGGGCTAATTATGTTTTTTCTAATTTTGATTATTGCTGTCAAAACTAACTATATTCGATTTTTCATTTCGATATTCAACAAACCCATAACTTCGTCTAAAGTTAAAGATCTTCGAAACAAGATTCAACGAAATGAACTTGAGGAAAACAGACTAAGACTTGGATGCACCTTGGAGTGATTTTTTATTGAAGAAGGACAAGTAGAGGAGAGAGGAGAGAGAGAGAGAGAGAGAGAGAGAGAGGAGAGAGAGAGAGAGAGAGAGAGAGAGAGAGAGAGACAGAGAGAGACCATCATTATGAAACTGTCCCGTGACCAAATAGAAATAATATTCAAAAATCTATTTGAAAAGTCTATTTTAGAATATCTCAATTTTTCTTCCTTTACCAAACATTCCCCTAACCCCACACCACACCCATACAACCCAACTCCCTCCCAAACACCCTCCCCCCACACCAAG
>NC_090749.1:71332227-71334727 GCF_036898095.1 Palaemon carinicauda
CTAATCAACAGAAACTACCTCTAATCTTTCCAAGTCCATGCTGACATCCATTCCTTAATCTTCCTTTTTCCATTAGCTGTTAGTAAACAAACTACCTCATCTATACTTTAGGTTTCTCTACTTGCACACAGCTTCAAACTTCCCTGAAAGTTTCTGCCATTTCTCTTTTCTATCCCCAATTACCTGAGTATAACCTTTAAACCTCAACCATTTCATTCACAACTCTTCCATCTCCTACAAGTTAGCACGTGCATCCTTTATACATTCTATGGCCTCCCACATCCTTTCATTCATAAAAAAAAAGTTGAACAACAATGGACACATAACACAAACCAAGTTACTTTACTGACTAATTACTCTAAACGTTAACACACTTCACTTCCATAAGAATCTATCGTCTCAACCTTAGACCCTCAACAAAACTTTCATTTTCGCGCTACATGTTTATAGTAATAGCTATTTCTAGGTACAGTTGGACACAAGATTTTCTAGCACACCTCGTTCCAAGGAAGTGTATCGTGCCACACCCTTACTGCTCGGCGAGTTCCCATGTGTAGCCCCTACCAGCACCCCGGATCTCTCTCATTACCAATTTGGTTACTCGCCGAGTAGTAAGTGTGTGTAAGGGTACATTTACCAAAGCGAGGTGTCCCAGGAATTCGTGTGTCCTAGTGTACATATATGACAATTACAGCTTTTTTTTCTTTTTTTTTTTTTTACTTAGATTTGAAATATGCCACATAACTATTTTTGTAACAAAATCTTGATCCAAACATCATTTTCCTAAACTGAACCCACATTGGTCTTCCTTTATCAGCCCTGTCACCTGCCTCATTTTTTTCAGTCAAAAATCCTGACAGACACCTTAGTGTACTAAAGAACCTTAAGCCCGTATGTTAATAGTTTCCTCCAATAAATTTACCTTTAAACAACAAAACAACAAAAACTTTCAAATATTCTTATGGAACTCTTCCTCCTCCACGCCAACCTTACAAACCTTGGTCAGTCAACCAATTCCAGTATAAGCTTTATCTATTAGCATCTCGCTTGTAATTCCAGCAAGCCCTTGTGTCCATCATTCTTCCACCTTTTTAATCACTTGTCTCACAGCCTCAACAACTATCTACAGGGATTCTCCTCTTCACACCAACCATTTCAGGACTTGTATCACTCATTCCGCCATCACTTCTATCTGTCATAATCGAACAAATCTTCAAATAATGTCGATTCAAGATTATCATTTACTTTGAGATCCATTTGTTGATGAAGTTTTCTCTAGTTGTATAATTTGTTCATGAATCTTCCTCTAGTTATACCATTTGCTCATGAATCTTTCTCTAGTTGTACCATTTGTTCATGAATCTTTCTCTAGTTGTACCATTTGTTTATAAAGTTTTCTCTAGTTGTACCATTTGTTCATAAAGCTTCGTCCACTTGTACCAATTCATCACGATGATTTTTCTTCTTATACCATTTGTTAATGGAGTTTTTATTTTTATATATTTTTTTTTGTATTGACTATCTGTAAACTAATTTTTTGCTCCTAAAGTTCTAATAAATATTTCATTTTTGCTACAGGCTCTCTCTCTCTCTCTCTCTCTCTCTCTCTCTCTCTCTCTCTCTCGTACTACTACCACTACTATTACTACACTATCTATTTTCTCATGAGAAATTACCTAGTTTTCTCTTTCATCACACAATTATGCCATAATTTTATTTTCTACTAAACCGTTAATTTCTTACTATCTCCATACCACCCCGCCACCCAATACTCATTCTATTATCACGACCTTCTTACAGAATAATATAAATTTCCCATTTACACGTATATCATCAATTCCTTTAACCCAAGTCAATAATTGATATAGGCAAGGCTCTACTCAATTCCCTCATATCCAATTAACTTCTCTGAATGGTATTTACAGCCCATTTTTACGAATTTTCATACCTCATTTATATCGATATCTCAATTGTTCTATTGGGGCATAACGCATTTTACAGTAACAGGACAAAGTCAGAGGGTTAGTCACTGGTCGCTCGTTTTACAAAGTAAGCTTGACATAACCAAGCAACGAGAGAGAGAGAGAGAGAGAGAGAGAGAGAGAGCCTGTTTAAACACATTTTAAAACATGCAGACGATATGAGAGTATACAATCAAAGAGAGAGAGAGAGAGAGAGAGAGAGAGAGAGAGAGACAGACAGACAGACAGAAAGCCGTTTAAACAAATTTTAAAACATGCAGACGATATGAGAGTATACAACCAAAGAGAGAGAGAGAGAGAGAGAGAGAGAGAGAGAGAGAGAGAATCCTATAAACAATTAAACATAAAAAAAAGGATATTGCAAATGAAAGTCCTCATTAAATCCGCCTAAATTATTTCTCGAACAAATGCAATGGCGAATTTAAGACCTTTTATTCCTTTTCTTTTTTTCATCGTCAGTTCTAATTGCAAATGAATAGAGTTGATTCCAACATTAGGAATAAAGGGCAACGCTAATT
>NC_090749.1:71339727-71347227 GCF_036898095.1 Palaemon carinicauda
AGTGGCGGGTAAATTCTTGTTTTTTTTTACTTTCAGTACAGTTTATTTATATGAAAACACGGTAAACTTATCTATATAAATACATAAGCAAAACATACACATACATACATATATATATAAATACATATACACATACATATACATATATACACACATACATATATATACACATACATACATATACCCATATACATATGTATATATACATATATATACATACATGTATGTATGTGTATATATATGGAATGGTAGGAAACTCAAAGAAAAAGGCAAATTAATCACTGTTTGCAACGAAATGAATAACTATGGCCTCCAATTCTTGGATTAGCTGAAACTAACTGGAATGGACTCGGTAGCTTCAGAACAGATGGAAATCATCATGTCATCTTTTCTGGTAAAGAAGATGGATACAGGCATGGAGATGCTGTTATCCTAGGAAAAGAATCATCTAAAGCTCTAATTGGCTACAGCCCAATCAGCGACCGAATTCTAAAACTAAGAATCCAAGCAAAACCACATAACATTACTATTGTTCAGTGCTATGCTCCAACTAGCACAGCGAATGAGGACCAAATAAATAGCTTCTATGACAGCCTCCAAGAAACTATAGACTCCATACCAAATCGTGATTTGCAGGTAATTATGGGAGATATGAATGCCAAAGTAGGCAAGAACTCGACACCTAAGAAAACTTGTGGCCGCTTTGGACTAGGAGAGCAAAACGAACGTGGAGAGAGACTCATAGAATTTTGTAGTGCCAACAACATGCTGATTACAAACGCAATGTTTGAACACCATCCTCGCCATCTCTACACTTGGACGTCTCCAGACATGAAAACCCGCAACCAAATTGACTATATCATCTTGAACCAAAAATGGAAACTAGACCTGGAGCAGACTGTAATAGCGACCACCAACTCCTGCCTGCCGAGATCAAACTAGAACTTAAGAAATCGACACAACCGCCTCAACCAATTCGTTTTGAATACAAAACCCTTGATAACAATTATTCTGTCAAAATTTCAAATAACTTTCAGGCTCTTTTACAATGTGAAGACGAAAAAACCCCAAACGAACTGTGGAACGAAGGAAAGGACATCTTTCTAAAAGTTGCAGAAGAAACCATTACCAAGAAAACCATCAAAAGGAATCAATGGATATCAGAAGAAACCATAAAAGAAGTTGAGCTTAGAAGGCAACTCAAAGCAAAAGGGATCAATGATCCTGTTGAGGAAACAATTTACAGACAACAGAACTCAAAAATTCAACGGATGATGCAGAAAGACAAGGAAAAATTCCTACAAGAACAATGCCAAAAGATTGAAGTAAATTCCATTAACAACTCTACCAAAGAAATGTACAATGGTGTGAAAAACCTCACCAAGAAATTCAAACCATCTGTTGACATCATCAAAGATAAAGATGACCTAATCCTTTGTGACAGAGAGGAAGTCAAAGACAGATGGAAAGAATACTGCACAAATCACTACAAAAGAAATGAATCCATTGTAACACCAGTCCCATACGGGCAAGTGTCTTCAGAATCAGAACCACTTCCTCTGATTGATGAGAATAGAGAAGCTATTAAAGAACTCAAACTTGGAAAGAGTCCAACAAACGATCAGGTCACAGCCGAAATGATAAAGAATGGAGGTGAGAACGTCGAGATATTCTACCACAGGCTCTGCAATAAAATCTGGATCGAAAACAAATGGCCAGACGATTAGGGGGAGTCAGTCTTTGTCCCCATCCCTAAGAAAGGTGACACCCTCAAATGCAGCAATTATAGGACAATCTCCCTCATTAGTCACAGTAGCAAAATTCTTTTGAAAATCATGGCTAAGAGAATGGCAGACAAACTGAACGAAGAAATCGCTGACAAACAAGCAGGATTCCGTCCTGGGAAAGGCACCAGAGACCAAATCATGAATCTCAAGATGATCCTTGAAAAAACAGAGAACGAGGAATCGACGTATTCCTTTGTTTTATCGACTACACTAAAGCCTTTGATACAGTTGCACATGACATCTTATGGAACAACATTTACTCTATGGGTTTTCCACCTCATGTCATCTCACTTCTGAAAGCACTGTACAATCAACAGAAAGCAGCAGTGCGAACATCTTATGGCCTAACGGATTGGTTTAACATCGGACAAGGTGTCAGACAAGGATGCATCGTTTCTCCCCACCTCTTTAACATCTACTCGGAAACCATAATGAGAAATGCGCTTGAAGACTACGAAGGAGGCATAACTGTTGGAGGACAAAAGATCACTAATCTCAGATACGCCGACGATGTGGTTTTAATCGCTGGAAGTATGGAGGACCTCCAAACATTAGTATCAAAAGTAAAAGCTGAGAGTGAGAAAGTGGGACTGTACCTAAATGCTAAGTAAACAAAGGTCATGAAGTGTCAAAAAGTCTGATCAAGAAATTCTACCAGACGGAGTTGCCCTAGATAATGTCACTGAAATTACTTACCTCGGAGCAGCTTTCACCAATAATGGAGACGACTTCCAAGAGATCAAAAGAAGAATTGGCATTGCAAAGAATGCAACCATCGCACTAAGCAATGTGTGGAAAGACAGACATATCACTCTAAACACAAAGAAGCGGCTTCTCAAATCACTTGTTTTCCCCATCGCATCATACGGCTCAGAATGTTGGATTTTAAAAGCTACAGATCGGAAAAGATTAGAAAGTTTTGAATTATGGTGTTACAGAAGAGTCCTAAAGTCCTAACGTGGAAGCTCTACAAAAGACCAATATCGAAAAAAGATTACTTGACATTTTGGATGAAAGAAAACTAACTTTTATTGGACACCAGGTTCGGAAACACAATACTCTGGAAAGAACGCTACTAATTGGATCAGTCTATGGTACGAGAACGAGAGGAAGGCCTAAAACTAGATTGAATGACAATATCAAGGAGATGTGCGGGCTAACGATGGTGGAGTTGGAAAGGAAGGATCAAGTCCAGAATGAATGGAGATGTTTTGTGCAGACCGCCACGGCTGTTCGACATCGAACACCCCGTACTTGATGATGATATACAAGTATAATACTATTCATGATTTTTCTATTAAACAAAATACGACCTTCTTTAGAATGGATTTTAAATTTAGCTTTGCTATAGCGATTCACATATTTGCATTGTATTGATACTATGAAGAGCTTATTATTGTTACTATTATTATTAACGTTACCAAATAGAAGAAACACATATGATGAGAACGGAATATGCAATGGAAGATGAAATGTCATTGGAAGGAGAAAGGATTAATGAGGTGGAATCATTTAGGAACTATAATCTCCAACACAGGGTCTTTAGAATTAGAGTTTGATGAAAAATTTAAAAAAAAAATCAGACAAAGGCTATGTTAAGTAATATTTGGAAATCAAATGGCCAGAAATTACATATAAAAATCAGCAAATATATCAATTTAGTGAGATCGTTGTTACTGTATGGACATGAATCGTTGTTTAATAATGAAAAAAAAATAACAAATACATTTTGTACATTTGAAAACAAAGCCCTCAGTAGAATATTGGGAGTTAAATAACATGACAGGATTAGAAATTGAACTATAAGAGATTACTCGAGTGCCATATGTGGATGAGATCATGGTGAGGAGTAGATGGAGATGGTTTTGGCATACTCTTCACACTCCCAAAGACAGATTAGTACACCAAATTTTCAACTGAGCTCCACAAGGCACTAGAAGAGTGGGAAGACCCAGGCCTATGTGGCTGAGGACTACGAAGCGCGAAGTAAGAAATGATAAACGGAGAAGTTTGGATTTAAAATCCCTAGATAGAGAAGTCTGGCGACATCTAACCGAGGTCCTTTGCGTAAATAGGCGTAAGAGGAGATGGTGATGATGTTACTATAATCATCATAAAAGAGATAGTAGTTATATTGGTTTGACATTTCTAGCAAATTCATATTACATTCTACTATAACCGTAAAATATTATTATTATTATTATTATTATCATTATTATTATTATTATTATAAAAAACTACAATCTCAATGGTATATAATAATCAAAACAAGACCAGCATCAATAAAAAAAAAATTATGTCAATAATAATAATAATAATAATAATAATAATAATAATAATAATGATAATAATACATACATACATATATACAAACATACATACATACATACATACATATACCAAGGCACTTCCCCCATTTTTGGGGAGTAGCCAACATCAACAAATGAAACAAAAACAAAAAAGGGGACCTCTACTCTCTACGTTCCTCCTAGCCTAACAAGGGACTCAACCGAGTTCAGCTGGTACTGCTAGGGTGCCACAGCCCATCCTCCCCCGTTATCCACCACAGATGAAGCTTCATAATGCTGAATCCCCTACTGCTGCTACCTCCGCGGTCATCTAAGGCATCGGAGGAGGCAGCAGGGCCTACCGGAACTGCGTCACAATCGCTCGCCATTCATTCCTATTTCTAGCACGCTCTCTTGCCTCTCTCACATCTATCCTCCTATCACCCAGAGCTTCCTTCACTCCATCCATCCACCCAAACATTGGCCTTCCTCTTGTACTTCTCCCATCAACTCTTGCATTCATCACCTTCTTAAGCAGACAACCATTTTCCATTCTCCCAACATGGCCAAACCACCTCAACAGATTCATATCCACTCTAGCTGCTAACTCATTTCTTACACCCGTTCTCACTCTCACCACTTCGCTCCTAAACCTTTCTACTCGAGATACACCAATGTGACGAGCCGAGAGAAGGGTTGTGACTCAAAGGCATGAAGCAATCAACTGAGTTGTATTATTAAAGAACACTTTCCTTTATATACAAAACCACAAGGCCACAGGAAAATACATGTTCGAGAAATGACAATGTTACATAGGCGACACATAGACATGTTTGTTCTGGTTCTTTTTAGTGCGAGGGAAGAGCGCAGATACAAGCATAATATATACAAAATAATTTATGTACGATCGTGTGACACACGGTTGGTACATGGCTCCCCCCCTAAAAATGACATACTGTACATGTTAAATAGGGTGCCCTGATCTAGAGAGGCAAACTGTAGGCGGGTAATCTGGCAGTAGATAAGCAGGTTTTAGACGATCAATGGAGACCCAGTCTTCTTTGCCACGAATGTTTAGTAGGAATGCTTTCGGACTGCGTCGGATCACAAGGAAAGGACCTGTGTAAGGGGGCGTTAGCAGTGGCTTGGTAGTGTCGTTGCGCAGGAAGACGTTCGTTGCAGAATGCAAGTCTGTTGGTATGTGATGCTTCGCTGGGGGCTTGTAAGTCTGGCGACATGGAGTAAATTTTCCCACGACGTGACGTATACGCTGGAGATCGTCGGAGGAGGTTGTAGAAGGAAAAAACTCGGCAGGGACGACCCGCCTACAGTTCGCCTCTCTAGATCAGGGCGCCCTATTTAACATGAACAGTATGTCATTTTTAGGGGGGGAGCCATGTACCAACCGTGTGTCACACGATCGTACATAAATTATTTTGTATATATTATGCTTGTATCTGCGCTCTTCCCTCGCATTAAAAAGAACCAGAACAAACATGTCTATGTGTCGCCTATGTAACATTGTCATTTATGGGTAAACTATCGACATCGGGTATGGCAGCGCGTATAGGTCCGGGTAAACGGCGTATCCAAAGGGCACGAAGTAGGTTCACCTCACAAGGAGAGCCGTCTGCGGCAGGTTGAAGGCGAGCGATACTGGTCATTTCTCTGAGGGCAAGCGAAGCCCTGTGGTCCCCCAACGGTTGTTGCGAGAGCTGAAAAAGCTTTGCTATACGGGCGGCTGGCGACGGCGAGTACTGCTGCAGAAGGTATGTTTTGAGGGCGTCATATGCTATTGGGGTGTCTCCATGTTCACAAAGCCAGTCGGATATTTCTGGGAAGGTGTCCTCGGGTATCGCCGCGAGAACATAATCTGCTTTGTTGGTTGAGCGAGTCACGCCCCTGATGCAAAACTGGACTTCTGCGCGCTGAAACCAAGCAAACGCCTCTCCGCTGGCAAACGATGAAAGTTTGAATGGAGCGGCCGTAGCGCCAACTGCCGTAGAGTCCGTCATAGTACCAACGATGGAGGGATGAGGGGGGTGGGGGTGGAAGGCGGTGGAAGCGAGTCGACTGCCAGGGTCACCAATGTGACGAGCCGAGAGAAGGGTTGTGACTCAAAGGCAGGAAGCAATCAACTGAGTTGTATTATTAAAGAACACTCTCCTTTATATACAAAACCTCAAGGCAACAGGAAAATACATGTTCGAGAAATGACAATGTTACATAGGCGACACATAGACATGTTTGTTCTGGTTCTTTTTAGTGCGAGGGAAGAGCGCAGATACAAGCATAATATATACAAAATAATCTATGTACGATCGTGTGACACAAGGTTGGTACACCAGCCATACTCCTTAGACATTTCATCTCAAACACATTTAATTTCTGCCTCTCCATCACTTTCATTCCCCACAACTCCGATCCATACATCACAGTTGGTACAATCACTTTCTCATATAGAACTCTCTTTACATTCATGCCCAACCCTCTATTTTTTACTACTCCCTTAACTGCCCAAAACACTTTGCAACATTCATTCACTCTCTGATGTACATCTGCTTCCACTCCACCATTTGCTGCAACAACAGACCCCAAGTACTTAAACTGATCCACCTCTTCAAGTAATTCTCCATTCAACATGACATTCAACCTTGCACCACCTTCCCTTCTCGTACATCTCATAACCTTTCTCTTACCGACATTAACTCTCAACTTCCTTCTCTCACACACACTTCCAAATTCTGTCACTAAATGGCCAAGCTTCTCTTCTGTGTCTGCAACCAGTACAGTATCATCCGCAAACAACAACTGATTTACCTCCCATTCATGGTCATTCTCGTCTACCAGTTTTAATCCTCGTCCAAGCACTCTAGAGCATTCACCTCTCTCACCACTCCACCAACATACAAGTTAAACAACCACGGCGACATCACACATCCCTGTCTCAGCCCCATAATAATAATAATAATAATAATAATAATAATAATAATAATAATAATAATAATAAATCATTATCATCATCATCGTAATAGCAAATTACATGAGGCCATGATATAAAAATAACAATAACAAAAGCAACATGAAAAAATGCAATCTTACTCTAATCTCTGGGAACAGAAAATACCATATTTCTTTAGCAACGACATACGAGAATCCACGTTGGTTTGTTTACATAAGGTAAACCAATATTGCCTTGATGGTCGGAATTGTAAGAGTCCCATTTTTATGGATCATGCCGATATGAATATTTGATAACTAAGGCTCAACAAATTAGCCTTTGATATTATATACAACGTGAAATGAGAGAGAGAGAGAGAGAGAGAGAGAGAGAGAGAGAAATTTAAAGTTCCTTGTACCTTTACAATGTACATCTGAGAGAGAGAGAGAGAGAGGAGAGAGAGAGAGAGAGAATATTAAAGTTC
>NC_090749.1:71352227-71364727 GCF_036898095.1 Palaemon carinicauda
ACCAAAGATCCTTAATTATCCCCGAATAAAGAAAAAATTTTACAACACTATAGTGTAAATCATTGAAGCCACAAGAAAATAATAAAAAAAAAAATGCTAAAATAAAAAATAGAACACGCTCAACAAGAACCTCGTCCGAACCACTTATTACTCCTCGTTTGTTCATATTCTGAGTTTCTTCCTCCTCCTCACTTCTTCTTCTTGTTCCTAGGAAACTTTGGCAGAACTTCGTCCCCAATTGCTTCCTCTTGATGAGATAGGTTGATAACTTTAAAAACACGTAATGAGAGGACGCACCTTCGCGTTCGGAAAAAAATGCACCAGTTTATGAGAGAGAGAGAGAGAGAGAGAGAGAGAGAGAGAGAGAGAGATAGCTTTGATGAGGCTAAAGATGACTTGTCTTTTTGTGTGTCTCAAAGACTTAAGGTCCATACACACTGCGCTGATGTTTCGTGTTAACACGCCATATGACGTGTCAACAGACAGCAACAGATTGCATCATATAACACAACGACGTTTTTATTTAGCTGATGCTGTTACGTCAGAAAGATTTGATTTTTTGTGGAGTGAGCCCGTTCTTTCTTTATTTTCCGCCAATTTTGCGTTGTAAAAATTAAAAATGAATGAAAATATGTTGAATGAACTCGATGAAGAAGAGGAGCAGTTATTCTATAGTGTTTCGATATTATTCTATGTTTTGAAATTATTCTATAGTGTTTCTATATTATTCTATGTTTTGAAATTATTCTATAGTGTTTCTATATAATTCCATGTTTTGAAATTATTCTATAGTGTTTCGATATTATTCAACAGGTACTATTCTATGGTGACAAAATGTTTTCGTTATGGAGGAATAGTTAATAGAATATGTAAGAGGATACGATCACTTCGAAACACTATTGAATAATATCAAAGCACTATACAATAATATGCGCCTACACCTATCTGACGCAGATTTCCTTCTGACGAATATCTGGGAGTTTTGAATTTGATCTGATGCGTGTTGATGCATGTTATTACGCGACATATCAGACCATTGTGAACTGCATTATGAGAACGCCTGTTCCAAATTTTTGCTAACACATCATATAGCGTGTTAACACGAAACATCAGCGCAGTGTGTATGCACCCTTAGTCCATCCGCGGAGACTCCACATGTTCTTTGGTAGAGCGATTTAGTTTAAGCATTTAGAGAGTTTTTATAATCTTGTCTAATTTACTTTTGAACTCGTTTACCATATTACTGTTTACTACATCCGATGGAAGTCCATTCCAAGCATTTGCTATTTTATATGTAAAGAAATTGCCTCAGTGAGTGGTGTTGTATCTTTTCAATTTCAGTTTGTATCCATTACCTCTGTACTGCTTTATGCTAAGCGTGAATAGATTGTTGTAATCAACATTTGTTATTCATTCAAGAATTTTAAATGTCTCTATTATCTGTCCCCTTAGTCGTCGAGTTTGTTGATCAAGTAAATTCAAACGTTCCATCCTCCATCTATATCCAAATTGCCTTAGTGTTGGGACTAGTTTGGTTTTACTTGTTTGTACTGCTTCCAGTCTAACTATATCTTTCTGATTACTTGGAGGCCAGAACTGGACTCTTAAAGCTTCTCCATTGATTACAACTCTGTTTTCTGTTCGTTAGCCAATCTTCGATCCATTCAGCTGGTTCGTTAATGATGCCAAGTGCTCTAATTTTTACCATTATAAATATATATATATATATATATATATATTTATATATATATATATATATATATATATTTATATATTTTTATATGTAATTATATATGTAAATATATATATATATATATATATATACATATATATATATATATATATATATAAACAGATAGACCGACAGAGAGTTGTGGTTGTACAATCTGAAAAGGGAGATGTTCCTCAAATGGAGAATGGAATTGATCCGTAACAAATCACAACATATGACCTTTTCACTCTTGTCTCTTTGCCTTTATGCAAATTCCATTTACACGAACATATCCGTCACCCACTTCTTAAATAACAGAAAACCAATTGTATACTGTGGGAATTTGTTCAATATTTCTCATGACCAGTTTGTCCTTAGAAAACTTTGATAATCTATTTATATATATATATAAATATAAATATATAAATATATATATATATATATATATATACATATATATATATATATATACTGTATATATATATATACAGTATATATATATATATATATACTGTATATATATATATATATACATATACTGTGTATATATATATATATATATATACTGTATATATATATATATATATAATGACCTTAACAAAGAGCATGTTTTGAGAGAAAAAAATATACACATTTATATATATATATATATATATATATTTATAAATATGTATATATATATGTATATATATATATATATATATATACATATATATATATATATATATATATGTATATATATATATATATATATATAGATGTATGACTACTCGGTACCTTCCATTCCCACGGGCAAGAAGAGAAACAGTTGTCATACCTTAGTGAGAAGAGGTGTCCAGAGAGGTACACTCGGAAACCACAATTTCAAAAAAAAAGGAAAAAGAAAAGAAAAGAAACTACCATGCTGTACTTAAGAAAGTGTTGTAATTTTTCACGTGTCGCATGCACTAGTACATAATATTTTAGCCCAGAAGTAGCGAATTACTCAGGACATCATAATGACTACAGGATTGTAATTTTCATATTTCTTAGGGCTGGTATTTGTCAATTTACTTTTTATATTACATCGTATATATTATGTACACATACGAGGCTTGGACTTAGAATCAACCTGGGTGCTCAGGTAAAGGGTGAAACTTTTCGTCCCAATCTCATCTACTGAGTAGACTGAAAATGAATATGAGCAAAACAAAAATAATGCTCAAGGGAAATTCTTATAGACCACAAATAAGGACACACAGCCAGTGTTTCACCAGGATATGAGACAGAATTTAAAAATATGATTCTAAGTATGTTGTACCAACCGTGTGTCACACAATTGTACATAATTATTTTGTATATATTATGCTTGTATCTGCGCTCTTCCCTCGCACTGAGAAGAACCTGAATGATCATGTCTCCGTTTTGCTCTGTAACATTGTCTGTCTCTCGAACAGGTCATGTCCTGTTGCCTTGAGGTTTTGTATATAAAGAAGAGTGTTCCTTAATAAACAACTCAGTTGATTGCATCCTGCCTTTGAGTTCACAACCCTCACTCGGCACCGTCACATTGGTAACCCCGGAAGTCGACTCACTCCACTGCCTTCCACCCCCACCTCCCTCGCCCCTCCATCGTTGGTACTATGACGGAGACGGACTCTACTACAGCAGTTGGCGCTGCGGCCGCCCTATTGAAACTTTAACCATTCGCCAGCGGAGAGGCGTTTGCTTGGTTTCAGTGCGCAGAAGTCCAGTTTCGTATCAGGGGCATGACTCGCTCAACCACCAAAGCGGATTATGTTCTCGCGGCGATACCCGAGGACACCTTCCCAGAAATATCCGACTGGCTTTGTGAACAAGGAGACACCCAAATAGCGTATGACGCCCTCAAAACATACCTTCTGCAGCAGTACTCTCCGTCGCCAGCCGCCCGTATAGCAAAGCTTTTTCAGCTCTCGCAACAACCGTTGTGGGACCCAAGGGCTTCGCTTGCCCTCAGGGAAATGACCAGTATCGCTCGCCTTCAACCTGCCGCAGACGGCTCTCCTCGTGAGGTGAACCTACTTCGTGCCCTTTGGATACACCGTTTACCCGAACCTGTACGCGCTACCATACCCGATGTCGATAGTTTACCCATAAAGGACTTGATGACCAAAGCCAACGCCCTTATGGACAGCCAATTCAAGACCTCCATCAACGCCTCCACCCCTGACGACGAGGATGCCTATTCAACGTCAGCCGAAGCTGACATGAATGCCGTAGGACATACACGCCTACCCCGTGACGTGCCGAAGCGGCGACAAACCCGCCCACCACCCACCAATTGCTGGCGCCCCAACGAACGACTTCAACAGCCACTTACTACCTCCCATCCGCCGCAGTTTTGCTACTACCACTTCAGATTCGGGGCAACCGCGAAGAAATGTGCCAAGGATTGTCAGTGGCCAAAAAACGTGTAAGTAGGCCATCGCTTGTGGCGGTGGCCTCCCATGTTTCTAATCTTTTCTTTTTACAGGATGCAGGAACGGGCGTGCGATTTTTGGTAGACACGGGTGCTTGTCGTTCTCTTTTGCCAAGGAAACTCTTCAAGGCACGACGTAGTCTGTCTACATCTGCCGACGTCCGCTTGGTAGCTGCCAACAGATCTGCGATACCCACCTACGGTTACGAGAACCTCACATTATCGTTCGGAAACGGTAAATTCAATTGGAAGTTTCTCGTTGCTGACGTCACAATGCCAAACCTCGGTGCGGATTTCCTCTCTCATTTCCACCTTCTGGTCGATGTCGCCCACCGACGATTGGTCAACGCAGACTCGCACTTGTCGACACCTCTTCAACTCGCCCCCTCTAACCTCGCTCTCCACATCAGCGCACCCACGGATGCCTACGCCCACTTCCTCACGTCGTACCCGGAAGTTTTCCGTCCAGAACTTCGCCAAACGCCCACGGTTCCTGCCAAGCACGTTATTTATCACCATATCAAGACGACGGGACCCCCAGTCTTCGCAAAAATTCAGACGTCTGGCACCGGAACGATTGGCAGCCGCCAAACGGACGTTCGCCGAAATGGAGAAAATGGGCCTTTGCCAAAAGGCCTCCAGCCCATGGTCGTCACCCTTACACATCGTTCTGAAGAAAGACGGCTCCCTCCATCCGTGCGGGGATTATAGGCGCCTGAACATGCAAACAGAACCGGATCACTACCCCCTCTCAAACATTGCCGACGTGACCTCCTACCTGCACAAAACGAAGGTTTTCTCTACGCTCGACCTCCTGAAGGGGTATTATCAGTGGCCTATGAACCCAGAAAACATCCCCAAGACCGGCATCACCACTCCGTTAGGTACATACACCTTCAATTACTCCTGTTTTGGCCTTCGTAATGCTGGGGCAACGTTTCAACGTCTCATGGATGGCATCTTAGGGGACTTCCCTTTCTGTGTATGTTATGTGGACGACATACTTGTGTTCTCCTCCTCAAAAGAGGAACACTTCCGTCACCTGCGCATCGTGCTCGACCGCCTGCATCAAAACGGCCTTGTAGTCCGGTACGACAAGTGTACCTTTGGCACCAACGAAGTGTCGTTCTTAGGGCACCGTATCACTCCTAAAGGAGTCCATCCCCTTCCTGAGAAGGTAGCAGCCGCTCAGAACTTCCCCGCGCCCCCGACCGTCAAAGCTCTGCAGGATTTCTTGGGCATGATCAACTATTATCACCGTTTTCTGCCAGCCATTGCCGCCACTCTTGCTCCCCTCTACGCCTCCCTCAAGGGAAGCCAAAGGACCTGAAGTGGGGTCCCCTTCAAGAAGCAGCCTTCTGCAATGCAAAGAAGGCCCTATCAACTGCTGCGGCTCTCCCTTTTCCTATCCCACACGCCCCTCTCCTTCTCTCCACCGATGCCAGCGACGTCGCTATTGGTGCAGTACTCGAGCAGGTGGTCAAAGGCTCGCCCCGCCCATTGTCCTTCTTCAGCAGAAAACTGTCCAAGGCAGAATCGGGTTATTCTACCTTCGATCGAGAATTGCTGGTGGTGCACTTGGCTGTCCGTCACTTTCGCCATTTCTTAGAAGGTACGCCCTTCGTCATTGGCACAGACCACATGCCTCTGGTGCACGCCTTCACTCGACAGTCTGACGCCTGGTCCGCCCGTCAACGCCGACATCTCTCCGCCGTGGCTGAATACAATTGCACCCTCCAATACGTCCCTGGGAAAATGAATCCCGTTGCCGATGCCCTGTCAAGAAACACGTTGGCTGCCGTTCAACTGGGATTGGATTACAACGCCCTGGCTGAAGCCCAACGACAGGATCCAGAGTATCAAGCTTGTAGGACATCCTGCACGTCCCTCCATTGGGAAGACTTTCCCCTCGAGGACTCCAACACCACCCTCCTCTGTGACGTCAGTACTGGTAGACTGCGACCTTGGATTCCTGCTCCCATGCTCCGACAGGTGTTTGATTTCATTCAAGGCCTTTCACATCCCTCGTGCCGTTCTACTGCAAAGCTGCTGAAGGCAAAGTTCATTTGGCACGGCATTTCTAAGGATGCTAAGGATATGGTCCGCGCTTGTACTTCTTGCCAAACTTCCAAAGTACATCGACACACGGATTCAGGAGTGGGCACCTTTCCACAACCTCAGCGTCGTTTCGCACACATTCACGTCGACGTTGTAGGCCCCCTACCCACATCACAAGGACATCGTTACCTGTTTACCGTCATCGACCGCTCCACTCTTTGGCCTGAAGCCATTCCCATGGAAACTGCAACGTCCGCCTCATGTACATCTGCCTTACGCTCTGGATGGATTTCAAGATTCGGTATCCCTGAGCATATTACTTGTGACAGGGGAACCACTTTCACCTCTCAATTGTGGACATTAGCGAATCTCCTGGGCATCACACTACATCAGACAACGGCCTACAACCCCGCTGCCAATGGAATGGTTGAACGTTTTCATCGCACCCTCAAAGCAGCTTTGATGTCCCGCTGCAAGGATTGCAACTGGTTTACTCAGCTTCCCTGGGTCCTCCTTGGACTAAGGACCACTCCTAAAGATGCCCTCGACGTCTCGGCAGCTGAAATGGTGTATGGCGACCCGTTGGTCGTCCCTGCCGAATTTTTTCCTTCTACAACCTTCTCCGACGATCTCCAGCGCATACGTCCCGTCGTGGGAAAATTTACTCCGTGCCGCCAGGCTTACAAGCCCCCAGCGAAGCATCACATACCAACGGACTTGCACTCTGCAACGCACGTCTTCCTGCACAACGACACTAGCAAGCCACCACTAACGCCCCCTTACACGGGCCCTTTCCTTGTGATCCGATGCAGTCCGAAAGCATTCCTACTAAACATTCGGTGCAAAGAAGACTGGGTCTCCATTGATCGTCTAAAACCTGCTTATCTTCTGCCAGATGACCCGCCTACAGTTCGTCTCTCTAGATCAGGGCGCCCTATTTAACATGTACAGTATGTCATTTTTAGGGGGGGAGCCATGTACCAACCGTGTGTCACACAATTGTACATAATTATTTTGTATATATTATGCTTGTATCTGCGCTCTTCCCTCGCACTAAGAAGAACCTGAATGATCATGTCTCCGTTTTGCTCTGTAACATTGTCTGTCTCTCGAACAGGTCATGTCCTGTTGCCTTGAGGTTTTGTATATAAAGAAGAGTGTTGCTTAATAAACAACTCAGTTGATTGCATCCTGCCTTTGAGTTCACAACCCTCACTCGGCACCGTCACAATGTCTTAAATCCCCCTATCAAATCTGTTGATTGTCATTGTAGTAAATTTCTGCTCATTTGACACCAAATTCTAGTTCAAACATCATACCAGATGACTTTCATCTTTGTTGGTGAAAAGCATAAGATTTATTAAATTCCTAATTCCTACCCTAGATATGAATCTTAGGGCCCGTCGTTCAATTACCTCTTTGTGCTGTTTAAGTTTTACATTATTCTGGCCACCTTTCATATTCAGATCTTTCTAGACCATACAATCCTAGGCATATTAAATAGTATACATTGGATTCTAACAGTCCTCTATTTCCTACAGAATACATGACACTTCAGGAGCTCTAACTTTGTGTAAAACACATTTTGTGTCTATATTCATATATTTCGTCTTAAAGCAATTCACCTAATACTGTTATTGATTCTTTTCATCTTACATCTTATATATATATATATATATATATATATATATATATATATATATATATATATATATATATATATATATATATATATATATACACATATATCTATATATATGTATATGTATACGTATATATATATATATATATATATATATATATATATATATATATATATATATATATATATATATATATATATATACATATATATATATATATATATATATAATTCTTTAATGCCTAGCTTGCTTTCCCTATTGAATCTCTAGGGCTTTTTGCATTTTTGCTCTACAAGGATCGCAGATTGATCTGTAACAATAAAAACTGTAATATATATATATATATATATATATATATATATATATATATATATATATATATATATATATATATATATATATATATATGTATATATATACATATATATATATATATATATATATATATATATATATATATATATATATATATATATATATATATATATATATAAATATATATATACACACATATATATATACATATATACATATATATATATAGATATAGATATATATATACATATATATATATATATATATATATATATATATATATATATATATATATATATATATATATATATATATATATATATGTGTGTGTATGTATCGACACAAACGCACACACACATCTCCCTATATAATAAAGATGAAATGACTGGCTAAACACACACACACACACACACACACACACACACACACACATATATATATATATATATATATATATATATATATATATATATATATATATATATATATATATATATATATATGTAGATATGCAAATATATTTATATATATACATAAATACGTATATAGGGGGATAGGTATGTAAATATATATATATATATATATATATATATATATATATATATATATATATATATATATATATATATATATATATATATATATCCTGTCATGCTCTGCGCTATTGCCAGGTAAATGACTACTTGATCTTTCTCCCTCCCTAGGGAAGAGGGGAAGCTAGTAGTCATACTCTGGTGAGTGTGTATGTGCACATGCGAGCATATCTATCTAAATATTTGGCAGTCATTTTGGACGCGGTACCTACACCCTTGTGTGTATGCATGTGCGTGTATATATATATATATATATATATATATATATATATATATATATATATATATATATATATATATATATATATATATATATATATATATACAACATTACATAGATAGCCATATAAATATATAAGGAATAAAGTAATAAGACACAGCAAAATAGAAATAACAATAGCAATGCAAAATGTAATTAAGGTGAATATTTGCAAGTGCAATGCAAGGCAATTTGTAGTATGTTAGGCAGCCGTCTTCCTTCGGAGAATGCCCACAGACGATCACATCGTACGCGCACACACGTGCACCCTCATACCGTAGCCCATACAAAAGAAACGGGGGTACAATCGTCCGATGTTATTCCCAAATCGAAGGAATTTTCACCTTTAAAACGACTCATTTTTTTTTTTTTTTTGCATCAATGGAATTTGCTTTTACTTCTTCTTTTCCTCCTTCGCTGTCATAATTCTCACGTTTGGTATATGCGCGACATGCACACAATAATGTATATATACATATATTAATATATACGTATTTATCCATAGATTTATATACAAAGACACACACACTATATATATATATATGTATATATATATATATATATATATATATATATATATATATATATATATATGTGTGTGTGTGTGTGTGTGTGTGTGTGTGTGTGTGTGTGATAAAAGCCCAAGGGCTCTAACAGGGTATAATAACCCAGTGAGGAAAGGAGATAAGGAAATAATTAACTATACATGAGAAATAATAATAATAACATAAAATACCTTGATATCAGTAATTGGAAACTCCTTAACAAGATTATTTTAAAAATTGTAACACGCACACAATATCTGTGATAATACAAACTACAAAATAAAATCAGTTTATAAAATAATTGTAGCGCCACAGACCAAAGATACCTTTGACAACAACAGGCAATGTTATAGTTGTTAGATTCCCTGCAATAAAACCAAATATTGTAACAGTAAAGTGGAAGAGTATACACTTAATGACGTCAGAGTTAATAAAATAAATTTGGTGATTGGCTTCAGCTAACATGGTCCCTTGCCTTAAGATAGACTACTAAAGGTCCCATGTTAGTATAAGTTTAATAAAGAGATAAAAGGATATTATTAATTTTAGTGGATCTGTAGAATCAGCCCATGAGATGTAGAGATAGAAAGAAAACGTAGGAATAATGTTCAAATGGATGATTGCAGCATTATCTACGAATAAAGGCTCTAAATTAAGGAAATTTGTATCATCTTATCCAGCAATATCAATTTAAAAGAGTAACCACTCATTTATTCATTATATCTGTGGGTATTGTGGCTTTCTCAGCTACCACCAATGGTGATATTATTATTACTAACTAAGATAGAACCCTAGTTAGAAAAGAGGGATGCTATAAGCTCAAGGGCTCCAACAAGAAAAAAAGCCCAGTGAGGAAAGGAAATAAGAAAAACAATCGGAATAGCGTGCTTGAGTATACCCTCCAGCAAAAGAACTGTACCCCAAGACAGTGGAAGACCATGATACAGAGGCTATGGCACTATCCAAGACTAGAGAACAAGGGTTTAATTTTGCTGTGTTCTCCTGCAAGGGCTGCTTACCATAGCTAAATTCTCTCTTCTACCATTACCTAGAGGAAAGTAGCCGCTGAATAATCTGTTCATCCCATGGTAGCCTGGATTGGCAGTGGCACTTAAAGCATGTGAAATGAACTATTATTATTAATTGCAGAGAGATTTACCAGCCTAATGAATCAAACTTGATTACTATAGAGTTGACCCGATTGAATTCGGGAAACAAAATACATATTAAATGTTACTCATAAAAAATAAGCAAGAAATCAAAACCTTTGAACTTAAAACCTATCATAAACAGATATCTAAATTTTATCTATTGAATGTGTGCTGCTTCAATAAAATCTTAAAAACCAAAAAATACTCAAAATGAGATAAGATGTCAGATAAATCCCTCACCAAAACCTAAATCTCAATTTGTATTAAAAACAAAACAATCATAAAATATATATAGTATAGCTAAAATAGTGTACGCCATGAACAGAAAAGCTTTACTAATCAGGGCCACCCATACCAGGTCACTTTGCAGTGACGATCAGGCTAAAATCTTCCACCATCTCCAATCCACACTGGCCAACGTTTGGATGGAAACTGGACAAAGTCAAAATATAAATTAACATATCTGAGGCCTTTGTCACGTACTGTACTAGAAACATCTGCATGTGTTGCTGTTGTAAAGTACTATCCCCATCACTAGTAACAATTTCGTGTGCACATTGAAAAGTCATGGGTCAATATTACCTTTGGTCCAACTTTCAGAACACTACACAACTTCTGTACTAATAGTTTACTCGTGATCTAGGATGAAGCCAGTTCTTGTTACCGGGCTAGAGAAATTTTGAAAAAAATAAACCCAAAAAATTATACTCATTGATTTGTCTAATGTTGAGAAAAAAAAACTTAATGGACATTTAAAGGTTTAAGATTTCTATGTCGCCTATGAATGGTAGAGGCAAGGGAAATTAACCATATTTACATAATGATCAATGCCTTAGCCCACTCTCCACCCAAGCTAGGACCAGGGAGAGCCAGGAAATGGCTGCTGATGACTCAAAAAGGTAGCCGTATAGGCTGACCAAAACCCCAAATTTTTAGCTCACAAGGATGGTGAGGTTGGAGACACAACAAGAAACTATAGAGTTTGAGCAGGACTCGAACTCCAATCCGGTAAAGACGTTTTCAATTAGCTACCACAGCCTGGGCTTTCTCCTCTTCGAATACTGGCTGGAATTTTTTTTTTTTTTTTTTTTTTTTGCAAGACACTCGTATTAGGAGGATCAACTTTACACCCACTTTTTATTTTTTGTTTTGTTTTGTTTTTTGTTAGATCAGCCGTAAATCCACACCTATAAATCCCTCTGTCTATTTATGATCAATCCTATCCTCCGATCCTTCATCAGTCCTCTGATTCAGGTTTCTTAAAGGTTCGATTCCCCTTTCCAAGAAAATAGGCCCGTTCCTCTGAGATCTTTGATGTATAGGTAAAAAAGAAAAAAAAAATTCTTTAGGTCTTTTCTAGGTTTAGGTTTTCCATTAACCTACACCGATTTTAATCTACATATCCACTTAACAAATTTTGATAGATAAGATCTTGGAATTCATATTCAGCTCACTAGAAAGGATACGCTTGCCAGCCAGCCAACTGACTATTATTATTATTATTATTATTATTATTATTATTATTATTATTATTATTATTATTATTATTAATTGCTAAGTTACAATCTAAGGTGGAAAAACAATGCTATAACTCCAGGGGCTCCAACAGGGAAAATAGCCCAATGAGGAAAGGAAACAAGGAAAAAATAAAATATTTTAAGAACAGTAACAATATTAAAATAAATATTTCCTATTGAAACTATAAAAACTTGAACAAAACAAGATTAAGTGAAATAAGATAGAATAGTGTGCCCGAGTGCATCCTCAAGCAAGAGAATTCTCTTG
>NC_090749.1:71369727-71372227 GCF_036898095.1 Palaemon carinicauda
CATGGCAGCATTCATGCCAATTTTAAAGGTCCTAAGCTGAAAAACACCAATTCTGTGACAGGGGTGAAAATGGGCATTGGTGTGGCACGCGATGAAAGCACTGTGATGGCACTCGTTGAAGGCACTGGTGTGGCACTTGTTGAAGGCAGTGGGGGTAGCACTTGAAAAAGGCACTGCGGTGGCACTTGAAAAAGGCACTGGGGTGGCAACACTCTAGTAGCACTGATTGATGGCACACTGGTGGAGATGGGGATCTTCCCTGATGGGCTCCTGAAGGGGGTCAAGGTCATGGGAGGGTCATCTACATCGTTTTCGTCACCATCGTCGCATGGTACAGGCATCTTAACCTTCTTCATAGGGAATTGTATCCTCTTCTTGCTTTAAAAATGAGAAGAAAGGTGAAATGGAGGCTCACTTTCTGAAGAGGTGCTAGATGGAGTCGAATAGGAGAGTGCTGAGTGGGAAAAATTGCTTACACTTCCCTGGTCGATGGTGTCCACCTGGGTCACGTCACCATATTTCTGATAAAAGTACGTGTCATCAGCACTCTCAATTTTATCAAAATCATTAACAAATTCCAAAATCTTGTCGAGTCTTTTCTCAGAAGGGAATTTCTTCTGCTTTTTGCCAGCCTGAAAAGTTGGATTTTTTTTTTTTAGTTTTCCCCCTATATACTTGAACATCCTGCAGCCTAGCACAAAGATATCAACATCACTGCATAGCGACACTATTCACCAATGTTCAGTGAAAATCTCTTTAACTTTAGTTAATATCCCTCTGAGATATTTAGCGAAATGTAAAAGCATACGAAATTGAAATTTCAACACAGTTTAGTAGTATGGTACCAAAATTGAGACCAAAAAAAGTTTGAAGAGCTACATCTCTGCGAGTATCTGAAGCTCCGACTTGTGCATCCTACCCATGTTGTATCATAACGAAGTCTTATGCGGCGCACCTCGAGAACGACGCCACAGACAAAGCAACAGGATGAAACCTGGGAAAAATTACTTTGCGCCTGCGCCTGCTTCCAAATTTGTGGCCTGTTAACTTACCCAGGGTTAAACGTGTTTTTCTTATTTCAAATAAGTCATATATTTTAATACATTGAAGTCTGGATTCTCTTAACCTAGGGATCAGAGCCCCAGGTGAAATCACTCAAAGACTTTAGTATCTGACCGTCCGGGTTATGAACTCTGGTCCAGGATACTTGTATGACATTGACCTTACCACTCCATGGCTACGTTGTAAGGTCAATGTCATACAAATATGCTGAATCACGGTTCGAAACCTGGCCGGTCAGATACTACAGTCTTTGAGTTATTTCGCCACATTAACTCTCAACTTCCTTCTCTCACACACCCTTCCAAATTCTGTCACTAGTCGGTCAAGCTTCTCTTCTGTGTCTGCTACCAGTACAGTATCATCCGCAAACAACAACTGATTTACCTCCCATTCATGATCATTTTCGTCTACCAGTTTTAATCCTCGTCCAAGCACTCGAGCATTCACCTCTCTCACCACTCCATCAACATACAAGTTAAACAACCATGGCGACATCACACATCCCTGTCTCAACCCCACTCTCACCGGAAACCAATCGCTCACTTCATTTCCTATTCTAACACATGCTTTACTACCTTTGTAGAAACTTTTCACTGCTTGCAACAACCTTCCACCAACTCCATATAACCTCATCACATTCCACATTGCTTCCCTATCAACTCTATCATATGCTTTCTCCAGATCCATAAACGCAACATACACCTCCTTACCTTTTGCTAAATATTTCTTGCATATCTGCCTAACTGTAAAAATCTGATTCATACAACCCCTACCTCTTCTAAAACCACACTGTACTTCCAAAATTGCATTCTCTGTTTTATCTCTAATCCTATTAATCATTACTCTACCATACACTTTTCCAACTACACTCAACAAACTAATACCTCTTGAATTACAACACTCATGCACATCTCCCTTACCCTTATATAGTGGTACAATACACGCCCAAACCCAATCTACCCGTTTTCTATGAACCCGTTTTCTGTGGAGGCAAGCGTTCCGAGAACGGAAAATGCAATTGAGGAATATCTAAGGCTAATATGAACTGCGGATTTCAAGCTTGATTAAATAAACATACATGCATGAGCAGTTATGCATAAAAGGATTAATAGCATTTACTATTCAGTTCTGTGACAACTAAAATAAATCTACTGCGAAATATGAGAAAATATACTGTAAAATAACAGTATATTTTCTCCTATTTCACAATAGATTTTAAAGCTTAATCATTTCAAATGTATGCATCCTCGCGTGTGTGTGTGTGTGTGTGTGTGTGTGTGTGTGTGTGTGTGTGTGTGTGTGTCCAGGACTGGAGACCAAAATTTAAAGATGGATAAGCATGGAATGGAGAGCTTTTTGTAAACAAAATGATATTATGGAATGTAAAATGCTACTTACTCCTAAACGAGAAGTAATTAATGAGATGGTCCTAAAAGTG
>NC_090749.1:71377227-71389727 GCF_036898095.1 Palaemon carinicauda
TTCTATCAAGGGGCTATTCACAAACCCCCCCCCCCCCCCCCCACAACCTTAGCTACCCCTCCTCTTCTTTGTTAACATTATGAGAATAGCGGAGACCAATGATGGAGAAGGATAACAAAAATGCGATCGGTAGAGAGAGAGAGAGAGAGAGAGACTTTTCGAAGTGATATTGAATGGAAGATTGGATGGGTCAGTTTTGTTGACATATAAGAAGGAAGGTATTGCTACTTGCTGAGTATTGATATCTGCACACACAAACACATACACACACTCACACTCACACATACATACATACATATATACATACACACACACACACACACACATATATATATATATATATATATATATATATATATATATATATCTATATATATATATATATATATATATATATATATATACATATATATATACATATATATATACATATATATATATATATATATATATATATACATATATATATATATATATATATATATATATATATATATATATATATATATAACAGATAGATAGATAGATAAGACATAAAGATAGGTAGGTAGTAGGTTGACCAGGGCACCAGCCACCCTGTTGAGATACTACCGCTAGAAAGTTAATGGGTCCTTTGACTAGCTAAACAGTACTACATTGGATCCTTCTCTCTGGTTACGCATCATATTCCTATTGCCTACACGTACATCGAATAGACTGGACTATTCCTTACATGTTCAACTCTGTCCTCATACACCTGGCTACACAGATTCTTCTTCGCTCAAGGGGTTACCTACTGCACTGTAATTGTCCAGTGGCTACTTTCCTATTGGTAAGGATGGAAGAGACTCTCTAGCTATGGTAAGCAGCTCTTCTAAGAGAAGGACACTCAAAAAACCAAACCATTGTTCTTTAGTCTACTTTTGCTTGATAGTTCATTTCGGCACACTATTCTAAGTAATTTCTCTTCTTATCTCATTAAAGTTTTTATATAGTTTGCATAGGAAATATATTTTTAATGCTATTACTGTTCTTCAAATATTATACTTTTCCTAGTTCCTTTCCTCACTGGGCTATTTTCCCATTGGGACCCCTGGGCTTATAGCATCCTCTTTCCAACTAGGGTTGTAGCTTAGCAAGTAATAATAATAATAATAATAATAATAATAATAATAATAATAATAATAATATTAGCCTAATCAATCTGGGGAGGTTAACCTAGCTAAAATAATATAAAAAGAAAACGATAAAATATTTTGGTTTTCATAGTTAAAAGTTTTCAACAAGCCATTAAAACATTTTTCAATCCTAATTAAAAACAACTGACCTCAGTTATCTGGACAACTCAAATTATCTGTAGTTTAATGTATCTTGTTCTGAATGTTCGAGAAAATGTTCCACAGCGTTTTTGAATATAGATAAAAAAACAACTATTCAATATATATTTGAATTTTTGAAAGGGTGAATTTAAATTAGGTTTCCTATAACTGGAAAACTCTGAATTTTTACCTGCTCTCTATACAAAGCCAGAAACCATTAACTTACTTACTCAAATTGTCTGTGGTTTAATGTGTCTTTTTCTGAATGTTTCGAGATAATGTCCCACAGTGATTTTGAAAACAGATAACAAAAACAACTGTTTTTATTGGGTTTGTATACTTGAAAGGTAAATTCAAATTAGGTTTCTTAAAACTGGATAAACTCAAAATTTCTACCTACTCTTTGTACACATCCAGAGACCATTCTTTTACTTAATTCAGCTGGTAAAATGCATGGACAGGGTCATAGTATTCAAACCTACTTAGAAATTCTTGAAAGTCCTTCTCTACTGACCATGCTGGTAAAAGGAATCCATTAAATTAGATTAAAATTTCTGAATAAAGTAAAAAAATATACAGGAATTCTCTTTTACAGTTTGTCAGTTTAAAGATATTTATCTTAACTCGAGGATTTCAAGACGATGCCCTAATTTCCATGTTACTTATATCAGAAAATTTGAGGTGGAGATATTATATGAAAGTGCTCGGTTCGAGTTTTCTTTTTCACCTTTTATCTAATTTATACGTGTATAAATATGCATACATATATTCATATATATATATATATATATATATATATATATATATATATATATATATATATATATATATATATATATATATATATATATATATATATATATACATATACATATATATATATTTACATATATATATAAATATATATTTACATATATATATATAAATATATATTTACATATATATATAAATATATATATATCTATATATATATATATATATATATATATATATATATATATATATATATATATATATATATATATGCAAAAATACACACACATACATATCATAAACTCACATCAACACAAAATAACATAAACCAAGAAAAACCTGATACTTGACGTATATAAATACAGGAAAACTGACCTTCGACAGACAAAAGGAAAAGGTTTAAAAAACCTAGCTTGGGATATAAATGGCTTTATCGGGGGAGATTATAAAGAGGTCCTCTACGAGAAAAGATGTCTCCTCTATGAGAAAGAAAATGGCACCCGAGTGAGAATATAAATGAAATGAAAAGGACCTCTAGACTCTAGAGAGGAAGCGAATGTACTGAACTTACTCAGTGGAGATGAAAATAGCCTCTGAGAGGGTAGATGCACTCTGGGTGGGAGTGAATGAATAAATGGCCTCTAAAGAGAAAAGTCAATGTTGAATTATATGACAACTAGTGTGTGCGACCCGTCAACTATAATGGCTAAATATTTAGATAGATATGCACATAAATGCCCCCTTCTCTCATCAGGGTGTAATTACTCACTCTTCCCCCCCACCCACACCCGATGACTTGAGAAAGCTGTGCAACACTATCTATCTATCTATCTATCTATCTATCTATCTATCTATCTATCTATATATATATATATATATATATATATATATATATATATATATATATATATATATATATATATATGTATATATATATATATATGTATGTATATATATATATATATATATATATATATATATATATATATATATATATATATATATATATATATATATATATATGTATATATATATATATATATATATATATATATATATATATATATACACATATATATACATTATATATATATATATATATATATATATATATATATATATATATATATATATATATATATATATATATCCAGACACTTGCTCTTTATTTAAAACATCTCCATAAGAAGTTACTAAAAATGAAGAAAAATCGCCGTTTTATTGCTAGAGTTGAATAGCCTTTTCATATTAGGTGACTCCTTATATTAGGAAAGTCCTTAAAAGGAACTCAAATGGTCCCTAAGAACGCAAGCCACAATATCATAAAAAAATCAAATCATTGTTCAGTAGTCTTGGGTAGTGCCAAAGCCTATGCACCATATTCTTCCACTGTCTTGTGTTAGAGCACTATTCCATGAGGGGTTCACTCAGGCACACTATTCTACCCATTTCCTTATTTCCTTTCCTCACTGGGTTACGTTCATAGCTGGGCTTACAGCATCCTGCTCTTCCAATTAGGGGTTGTAGCTTAGCTGGTAATAATAACAACAAACTTTGAAAGATCACATAGTTTTTACGAGGGTAGATTAAGCCCAACAATCCACACCTCAAAGTAATTAATTTCGTATTTCCAAAATAAGTTACAATTACTCCCCTCTTATAATTTAATCCTTGCTGTCAGTCAAAAGATTAATGTTTGGACGAAATCCTGGTAACAAACACAACAACAAACACACCATAAAAAAGGTAAAAATACAATTAGAACGAAGAGCAAATACCTCTACGGGAGGACTTACAAATTCTTTTACGGTCAGATAACAGCTCAGAAATTTGAAATATTTTTCGTGAAAACTTCCTAAAAAATAAAAGAGAGAGAGAGAGAGAGAGAGAGAGAGAGAGAGAGAGAGAGAGAGAGAGAGGAAGAGGAGAGAGGAGAGAGAGAGAGAGAGAGAGAGAGAGAGAGAGAGAGAGAGAGAGGAGAGAGAGAGAGGATGGACAAATCTAAATAGATTAAAAACTAAAGATGAAATGAGAAGCAGAGAATACAAAGAGGATGAAAAGGAAGTGAGATTATGCATCAACTGAGAGAGAGAGAGAGAGAGAGAGAGAGAGAGAGAGAGAGAGAGAGAGGAGAGAGATGAGAGAGAAGAGAGAGACGAGAGGAGAGAGGAGAGGAGAGAGAGAGAGAATGGACAAATCTAAATAGAGTAAAAACTAATGATGAAATGAGAAGCAGATAATACAAAGAGGATGAAAAGGGAGTGAGATTATGCATCAAATGGGATGTGAGAGAGAGAGAGAGAGAGAGAGAGAGAGAGAGAGATGAGATGATACATCCACCTAGGGAAATTAGCAGCCATACGTTGTTTAGTTTACAATATCTAATTTTTCTCACTTTTTGGTTTTTGAAAAAAACAGGTACTAAATCTAAAGAAATCAATGTTGTTCTTTTATTTTTTTCTAAATACTAATACATCCATACATACACACACATACACACACATGCACATACACGTAGAAATACACACCACACACACACATATATATATATATATATATATATATATATATATATATATATATATATATATATATATATCAGTAAAATGTGAGAGAAAAATTTGGTCCTCATAAAAAAAGAAACTGCCCAGACGAAAAGTGTAAAGGAGCTTCAAGGAAAAACGATTTGGACATGGAAGGAAACGCTGGAAAAAATCACTGAACAGATGTTCTCAGAATAAGTGAATTTGGACGTGAATGGTGTAAAAGGTGGATGGTGAGAGAGTTTTAAAATAGAAGAGAGTCAGAGCTGAGAGAAGCACTTCTTGGAATGGTTAATTTGATTGAATATGATCAGAATACTTTTGGAATTGACTTATGGGGGAAGAAAATATTGCAAGGAGGGAGATGAGGAAAGGAGTGACGCTAGTTTATGGGAATACAAGATGTTGCATTATGGTGGTATATTCTGACTGAGTGACTGACCAGGGTTTGTAAGGTTTCTTTGAGTAAGGGAAAGGTGCCAAAAAGAACGGGTAAAATGAACGGTTGTCATGTGGTATGAAAGTGAAGTTGATTACTGGAACTAAGATATTATTTGTGGAGCATTATTCAGTTTCCCCCACAAGATTATCCTCCTATCCTGATGGTGAAAGTAAAAAAAAATTGTAGAGGCCGATGCAGTAACGTCCTTCCCTGATTGGTGAACGCCAGACTGGGGTTCGAGTCCCACTCACACTTTTCAGTTCCTTTGGTTGCTGAAACCTCACCATCCTTCTGAGCTAAGGATGAGGGGTTTAGGGGAGCCTATAGGTCTATCTGCTCAGCCATCAGCAGCCATTGCCTGGCCCTCCTTGGGCCTAGCTTAGGTGGAGAGGGGGCTTGGGCGTTGAACATGTGTATATATGGAAAGTCTCTAGGGGCATTGTCTATCTTGATAGGGCAATGTCATTCTCCCTTGCCTCTGCTATTCATGAGCGGCCTTTAAACAATGATTAATTGGAAAATATAGAGGTAAAACAGTGTCTGTTTAGACAAGGATTTGGGTATACATAGATTAAGTGTTTTTTTATGATTTGGTTATATGAAAAATTATGATTAAAAAAAAAATGCATAAGGCATACTTTGTCCTAATGATATAATCGAAACAATAAATAGTCAATTTGGTTATTTAGAATTTATGGCTAAGATGATAGGTTGTTAAGAGTAGTTGAATGTTTTCTTATGATGGAAGTTAAGCATTTTTGGAATTATGTAAGCAGGATAATAAGTAGTTTATTTCATCCTATGTAGAGTCTGACAATTAATTACCGTACTCTTTCTTCAGCGGTTTCTTATCAGTCGTCGACTTACGACCAAGATAGAGACCGAGAAACGTGGTATAACTTGATCTGAACGTATGTCGAACTTCAGTATGAAGTTTCCGGGGATTAATTACCACACAGCATAATTAATCTACGGAAACTTCATGATATGATATATTGCTGTGAATGGGGTGTTGCGAGAGGTCTGATAAAGTAGTGGATATAGGTGGGAAGTTGTGAAGGGGAAGTGGAATGGTTGATAACTGCAGAGGATAATGTACTTACTAGCGACATTTGAGAAAATCTGCGGAAGCTGGAAAGTTTTATAATGTCTTCAAGAGTAAAGTTGAGAGTGAATGTGAGCATGAGTAAGGTAAAGGGAGTAGATTAACTCAAGGAGGTGGTATAATGAACGCTATAAAGGATGGTAGAATAATGGAAATGGTTGATTCATAAATATAACCTGGAGAACTAAAATGGAAGATGGGAACACTCGGGCACACTATTCTATCTAATTTCTCTTCTTCTTGTTTTGCTACAGTTTTTATAGTTTATATAGGAAATATTTATTTTAATGTTGTTACTATTCTTAGAATATATTTCATCCTTGTTTTCTTTCCTCACTTGGCTATTTCCCCTGTTGGAGCCACTGGGCTTATATCATCCGGCTACTCCAACTAGGGCTGTAGCTCAGAAAGTAATAATAGTAATAGTAACAGTAACAACAACAAAAACTACAACAACAACAAAAACCGCTACAATGATAATAATAATAATAATAATAATAATAATAATAATAATAATAATAATAATAATAATAATAATAATAATAATAATAATAGGGAAGGGAGCCAAGTCACCAAAATGAATTGACCTAGAATCCAAAGTGGGAATATATGAAGGGATTGTCGAAGAGACTAAAAAACAGAAGTATGAAATTGGTATGAGATTTAAAGAGAGATGGTTAAAGCTGTTCATATGAACTGATTGCCAGGGGTGGGGAACCTTTTTGTGCATGAAGGCCATCTTACAATTCATCATCCCTCATAAAAGCCGCATAGAAATTTTTTAAAGTTGTTTTATCGCTTAAGTAATTTATTTGCAATCTAATAAAAAAGATAGGTTTATAGAAAACGAAAGTATAATATTTTCAAATATCTTTATTTAAGTATGCACTTTTTTATATATGTAATATGTAAATGAAGGATATCGAAAACATAGAATTTTCAACTATTTCATTTATGTAAGGAGTTTTCAAGTAATAAGTAAATGAATAATATTGAAAGCATGACATTTCAAATGATTTCAATTAAGAAAGTTTTTTTTTTTTTTGTATTCAAGGAACAAGTAAAGGAATAATATTATAAAATGATATCATATAAGTATCGAGAATGTAAAATTTTTCAATTATTCAATAAACAGTTAGCAAGCATGTACATTTTCTTTTATAAATATTAATGACGACTTTGGGTTTGCTTCTTTTGAGAAAGAATTTTGATATCAGGCTCTAGCACATTGGGTTTTAGTCTCAATTGTTCCTCCAAATACTCGTCTGTCAACTGAGTTCTCAGTGAATTCTTAATTTGCGCAAAGTATATAGTTAATAATACTTATAACCGTTTGCGAAGTGTCATTTAAATTTACAGATTTTGCACAGAGAATTTGCTGGTGTAAAATGCAATGAAAAAAAAATCAGTGCATTTGGTTTTTGGATTTCTTTTTTAAAATGTCCAATAAATCCTTCATTTTTAGCCACCTTAGCAGGAGCATCATCCATGCACACACTTACCAAATAAGAAGAATTTAGTCTTATTTTATGACATTGCTCTTTGAAGTTATTAAAATCATCTATCCCTGTGTCCTTCCTTTAAGGGTGCCTAAAGCAAGCAATTCTTCAAATAATTGAAAATCGTCTGTTATGGAACGATTAAAATACAATACTTGTGCTGAATCAGTGGACTCTGTTGATTCATCCAAAGCTACTGAATAATATATATTCTCTATTTCTATTACATTTTTCAATTGTTCTGTCACGTTACAGGCCAATTCATGCTGTCGATCCGTGTTAGTCGTTCTTTAAAAAGGGGGCACCTGTTTATACTTAGGAGCTTTATCGGGATCTATACACCCTACCACTTCTAAAATATAGTCGTTTATGAGTTCTGCATCACTGAATGTCTTACATTTTTTCCAAGCAAATATGAAACCTGTTGTAGCATTCCCTTGATGTAACGTAGACGGGAAAAATTACCTTTGCTTCTGTTTTCCATCTTTCAGCTTCTGCAGTGCTATCTTTCGAGGGTCACCCTCTAATTTGGCAGGCTTATTGTCTTTATGAAGAGCATAGTGTTGCTGTGCATTAAATTTTTTAACTGTTACAATTGCAGTATCACAAAGCATGCAAGACATTTTGCCTGCAGTATTCACTAAAAAATATTGCCGTTTCCATTCTTCAATAAATATCCTCTTTTCTTCTTACGAAGACCGTTTGAACTTTTTTGACATGATTATGGGTAAAAAAAGAGATGTATTTATTTTGAAAAGGCATAAAAAAGATTAATAATGAATTAGACCAGCCGCACACTGACCCCGACAAAACAATCTTAGAGAAGACATCAATGAATTTGTATCCACAGCTATATGTTATTATTTTAACAACAATAATAATATAGATTAGTTATATTTTTTTTCTGTGATTAGTATTATTATGTATCATTAACTAATTGCTGCAGAATCAATATCAAATATCGACGGTTTCCAATCTTGCAAAATGGCAATTGCTAAATTCATGGCCAAGATTCCAAGAACATGATTGGACTTCGATTGAATATGTCTTATCTAAAGACAGTTTCGTCTGGATCAGTGTACAGCCGGTCTAACATATTAGCAAGAATGCGATAACTGTGTGTCTAATTTTCTCATTATTATTATTATTATTACTTACTAAGCTACAACCCTAATTGGAAAAGCAGTATGCTATAAGCCCAGGGGCTCCAACAGGGAAAATAGCTCAGTGCGGAAAGGAAAAAAGGAAAATAAAATATTCTAAGAAGAGTAACAACAATAAATATCTCCTATATAAACTATAAAAACTTTAACAAAACAAGAGGAAGAGAAATAAGATAGGAGTGTGTGCTCGAGTGTACCCTCAAGCAAGAGAACTCTAACCCAAGAGAGTGAAAGGCCATGGTACAGAGGCTATGGCACTTCCCAAGACTAGAGAACAGTGGTTTGATTTTGGAGTGTCCTTCTCCTAGAAGAGCTGCTTACCATAGCTAAAGAGTCTCTTCTACCCTTACCAAGAGGAAAGTGGCACTGAACAATTACAGTGCAGTAACCCCTTGGGTGATGAAGAATTGTTTGGTAATCTGTGTTGTCAGGTGTATGAGGATAGAGGAGAATATGTAAAGAATATGCCAGACTATTCAGTGTGTATGTAGGCAAAGGTAAAATGAACCGTAACCAGAGAGGAGGATCCAATGTAGTACTGTCTGGCCAGTCAAAAGACCCCATAACTCTCTAGCGGTAGTATCTCAACGGGTGGCTGGTGCCCAAATATGACGATTAAAAGCAAGTCTGTAAAATTAATGCACACAGTTGATGTACACTTTCTAATAAGGGTATAACTAACTCACTCTGACAAAACAAGTCTATATAAAGTAAACCATGGCAACACAATTACTGAGTAGAATACGTAGTTACTCTGGCTTATTCAGATCAGCGACCACAGTGAGGAGGCGGACGAGACAGGAACTCTTCTTGGATCATACATGAAATAACTCACTCCCACTAGGCTAGTGTAGCCTACAAGGAAACATTGCCTTTATATACTGTTACTTGTTGCTTTAAGTTTAGATTAACTTAATTTGAACAAAAATGCTACCAATCACTTAGAACGAAATCAATATACACAGATAACTTTCCTATTTCATGTGTGTGTATATATATATATATATATATATATATATATATATATATATATATATATATATATATATATATATATATATATATATATATATATATATATATATCTATCTATCTATCTATCTATCTATCTATCTATATATATATATATATATATATATATATATATATATATATATATATATATGTGTGTGTGTGTGTGTGTGTGTGTGTGTGTGTGTGTGTGTGTGCGCGCGCGCACCTGCATAAGAATCTTAGACAGAATGTTCAATGTCAAAAATGAAATATATATACAGTATATATATATATATATATATATATATATATATATATATATATATATATATATATATGTAGTCTATGTATATATATCAAAAGGCCATAGAAGGCCGCACCTGGTGGTTCAGAAGGCCGAAGGTTCCCCATCCCTGGTGTAGTATATGATGCATAAGACGAATGAATTGAGAGAGAAATATAGATATCTGTAGATACTACAAAAGACTTACCAAGTAAAAGTATTACACAAATTTTGAGCTGGATTGCTCATGGGGAAACAACGGGAAGATGCAGGATTGAGTTCATGATAGGTGGGAATGGCACAAGGTGTGTAAAGGGTCTGGCAGGGTGCTGATGAGCATTCACTGTACAGTAGATGTATGAAGCAACTATATTCGGAAGTTTCTCTTTTGTTTATATCTGATTAGGTTGATAAAGGATATGACGGTGACTTCTTATTAATCTCTACACCAAAACATGCAATAAATACTTATACATACATACATATATATATATATATATATATATATATATATATATATATATATATATATATATATATATATTTATATATATATATATATATATATATATATATATATATATATATATATATATATATATATATATATATATATATATATATATCCCTATACATATACATATACGTATATACATATGCATGCATACATACATACATTCATATATATATATATATATATATATATATATATATATATATATATATATATATATATATATATATATATATACACTCAAATTTAGATTTCCAGACACTGGAGAATTCAAAGCGTGAAACCTACATACATCCAACAAACGAACAAGAAACATCTAAAAGAAACCGCCATTATCATCCTCTTTAACTGAGAGGAAAAAACAGACAAGACCAATTACAGAACTCCGATTAAACGGTTCCTCTTCAAAAACACCCTCCAACTGTTCAAAAGCTGAACGGGGAAAAAAAAGGTGAGGGGGAGAGGGAGGAAAGGGGGAAGGAAAAAATAACGATTGGTGAAAAAAGAGGGAGGCGGAAGAAGACTTGGTCCGAGATGTAATCTAAACTTAAAAGAGATTTGCTCTATTTATAAAAAAAGTTTCTGACGCAAGTGGAGGCTGTTTAACGCTATTACAGAGAGAGAGAGAGAGAGAGAGAGAGAGAGAGAGAGAGAGAGAGAGAGAGACTTTGAATAAGGGCAATTTTCCTTATATGAAAAAATAATCTAAAAGAGGAAGATTAAAGATCGTAGAGAGTTTCCGATTTGAATTTCATTTCTATTTTTCTGATTGTTGGAAGCAGTTACTAGTTCGTGATTTATCTCCCCTTTCTTATTGGTGAAATAGTTGACGATTATGGAATTTCTTTATTTAATTATATAGTAAGAAATGTATCAAACAATGATCAGTTGTGGTAGTCTATTGGAAACGTCCCTGCATAGGTAAGGGTAAGAGACTCTTTACCTATGGTAAGAAGCTCTTCTAGGAGGAGGACACTCCAAAATCAAACCATTGTTATCTAGTCTTGGGTAGTGCCATAGCCTCTGTACTATGGTCTTCCACTGTCTTGGGTTAGAGTTCTCTTGCTTGAGAGTACAGTTGGCCACACTAATCTATATTTTTTCACTTCCTTTTGTTTTGTTAAAGTTTTTATAGTTTATATAGGAGATATCTATTATAATGCTAATGTTCTTAAAATAGTTTATGTTTTTTTGTTTCCTTTCCTCACTGGAATATTTTCCCTATTGGAGCCCCTAGGCTTATAGTATCCTGTTTTCCCAACTAAGGTTATAGCTTAGCAAGTAATAATAATAATAATAATAATAATAATAATAATTGCTTGATAAGTTCCTCGTAGTGTCTGCAACCTTATTATCATTGTTTCAGTTCCAGATAAACAGAATAGATGCTCACCAGAACGTTAGCCAGGGAAGCCTAACCCCACACTGTAGTGCCCAACCACAGCAGTAACCTACCCAGTAAACAGCTTAACATCACGGTCCCAGGCTGGGATCGATCTGCTGGCATGTAAATGCTAGGGGAACACATTACTTGCTCCGTAAATTTGATCAGATAAGTTAGCGAGGCTGTGTGGGGCTGGTACCTTGGTATAGAGGAACATGAGCAGAGAATCTTCATTCCAAAGGGCTTGGAAGGAGAAGAAATTCGATTCATTCTCGAGTCTGTAGGGTAACCTAGTTAAAGATACCTTTATCATGATAGCATAAGGTATTTTCGATCTTTAATCTTACGGGTGTCTTATCTTTCATGATAAGTCAATTGTTAATACACTATAATTGAATTCAACAACAGAGTGTATAGAACATGCACTATTACACACGTTAGTTGTTAGGAATACTAAACAGAAGAAATTCATCATCATCTCCTAGACGCCTACTGATGCAAAGGGCCTCGGTTAGATTTCGCC
>NC_090749.1:71419727-71424727 GCF_036898095.1 Palaemon carinicauda
CGTAACCAGGGAGATGAATCCCATGTAGTAGTTTACAGCCTGGCCAGTCAAAGGATCCAATAACTCTAGTGGTAGTACCTTAGCCTATTGAAATAATTAATAGCCCCACACACTATGCCTAGTCGTGCTGTCATTACGACATAACTTAATCATAATAGCCTACCTACAGTTATCTCAGTGCCTATAGTCAACCTTATAGTCAAGCTAATAATCATCAATTCTAACCAGGTATAACCATTCTGGTTATTTATTAAGAATTTCGTCCGGTATTACAGTCCTATCTAATTATAATTTTGAGAAATATCCATATAAAATTCAAATGGGTAGCTGGTTCCGAAATCAACAGTATTTAGTTTAGGATGAGAATGTTAAGAATCTTATTTCTTGGGATAATTCGCTTGACATAGGTGAAATGAAAACTTTTATCTGATTTTGCACTATATATTACATTCACATGTCCTGTGAAGCCTTACATCACTACAGAATGTTTTTCATTAGTTAAAAATGCAAAACTGATTTTGTAGTTAATTTCTTATTGAGGTCCCTATGTGAGGCCTTCCATAACATGAGATTCTTGACTAAGTGGCCCTTCTTTCGAAAAGGTTTCACAACCCTGAACTAAACCTTCCATTATCCTAATCGAACATCTGTGCTGGTAAAGTTTGAGAGGTTTTATAAAGCAAAGGGATTAACACTTTATTTCAAAAAGTAATATAAGTCATGGGAGATACACTTTTAAGTAAAGGATTAAATGTATATTTACACATGGTAAAATATTGTAAAACTCTATGAAAGTAGTTATAAATTACTGATTGAGATAAAAGAAAACAATAATAATAATAATAATAATAATAATAATAATAATAATAATAATAATAATAATAATAATAATAATAATAATAAATGATCATCATCATTATTATTATTATTGTTATTATTATTATTATTATTATTATTATTATTATTATTATTATTATTAGCCAAGCAGGATGCTACAAGCCCAAGGGCTCCAGCAGGAAAAAAATATCCCAGTGAGGAAAGGAAATAAGAAAATAAATAAAATATATGAGAAGTAATGAATACATAATACAAAATATTCTAAGATCGGCAACAACATCGAAATAGATTGTTCATATATAAAGTATGAAGACAGACTTATGTCAACCTGTTCAACATAGAAACATTCGCTACAAGTTTGAACTTTTGAAGTTCTACTGATTCAACTACCCGATTAGGAATATCATTCCACAATCTGATCATAGCTGGAATAAAACTTTTAGAATACTGTGTAGTATAATGAAGTTAAAGGAATCCAAATAATAAACATAACATGATATAAGGGTTGACACACTGAACATTTTTACATTGATTTTCAGAACTTGTGTTGATTTTTTTTTTCTCTTCCATCGCCCATAAATTTTGAAGATTAATCAGGTTATCAATTTACCTTTTAGCCAAACTTCTAAATCAAATAAATACCTACCCGAGCGAATAGCATTATTTTTTAAATCCTATTATGTAAAACCCGGCCGACTATATTATGTTGATTTCAACATATGTTGCAAATATGTATTTTCCAGCGTATGCAAATGACTATTTCCAATAATTCACTTAAAATATATTATGCTGTGTTTGCATAGTTCCATGATCAACTAAATTCCGTCCAGCTTGTAAATACATTGTGTTGATTTTCGACGGCATTTTCTATTGTGTAATTATACAATTTCAATTAAATCATATATCGTTTTTTAATCATAAATCATAAGTTTTACAAATTTACTGAAAAATTAAGTGATTTTAAACCATGTAAATATTAATATTCAATCTCTAACAATGTCATTTACGTTTTTATGGATGATGCAGAAAATTATCCGTAATTCCGACCATTTCCATTCAAATCTTCCAAGACAATTTGATTCCAGCTACGATCAGGTTGTGGAATGGTCTTCCTAATCAAGCAGTTGTGGTAGCCGCTGTGATAACGTCCCTGGCTGGTGAACGCTAGACTGGGGTTAGAGTCCTGCTCAAAATCGTTAGTTTCTCTGGTCGCTGCAACCTCATTATCCTTAGTAGTTAAGGATGGGGAGTCTGAGGGAGCCTATAGGTCTACCTGCTGAGTCATCGGCATCCATTGCCTGGCCCTCCTTGGTCCAGGCTTGGGTAGAGAGTGCGCTTGCGCACTGATCGTATATATCGTCAGTCCTGAGGGCAATGTCACTGCCCCCTGCCTCTGCCATTCATGAGCGGCCTTTAAAACTTTAAACTTCATGATTTGAAAGTTGCATCAGATGTTTCTATGGCACGAATCTCTTCATAGTTTATGTGACATCTATCTCATCGTTTTTATGATCTTAAACTAATTTCTATTAATTTTTCATTACTGTTCATATATTTTATTTCCTTAATTCGTCCCGCCCCCCTGGGATATTTTCCCTATTGGAGCCGTCAAGTTTATAGCATCTTGTTTTGCTAACTAAGGTTGTAGCTTGGCTAATAGTAATAATGAATAATAAACAATAAAAAATAAATAATAATAAAAGTTAAAAGTTAAAAGCGAAATAATAATAATAATAATAATAATAATAATAATAATAATAATAATAATAATAATAATAATAATAATGAATAAATAGATAATAAATAAATAAATATATAAATAAATAAATAAATAAAAAATAATAATAATAATAATAATAATGATAATAATAATAATAATAATAATAATAATAATAATAAATAACAACAACAACTGAACATCAAATATACGACCCTCTGCTGTCAAAACTCCAACTGCAGTCAAGGTCTTCATCCTCCCTGTGTTAAATTTCGCAATGATTCCAATCAATCAATAATATACTGAACCAGTCCCCTTGTATCCAGAAAAAAATAGAAGGATCAACTGATGTATCATTCTATCATAAACACGCTCTTCCTCTCTTCTCTTGTCAGCCTTGACTGCATACAAAATATCTTTTGAATACGGTTCAATATTCACCAATAAAACAGATTCATATATTTCTTTCAGCTTAAAGGGGGACGAATAACTACCGACAAATAGATTGTTGTTTATTTGTGTGATAATGAAACTGTACGAACAACAATGTAGATGCAAAAGCAAAGACGATAAAAAGACAGCCAAATGCTCAAGTGACATTGTCTTTAAAAGTGATCAATTAACTAGCTCTTTCTGAGTGAGGATACATTAACGTGGTGAAAGGGTTCATGTATAGATATGTTCAGCAAAGATGTATTAGCCAGGGACACAATACTGGGTTGGTTTGCTGTATGATCAGAGTAAGGTCTCCTACCATTCTAATCCGCACTGGATTAGTATGGCCAAACACCAGAGATGAATAGGGACATGTCTGAGGCCTTAATCCTATATTGGACTAGAAACGGCTGCAATTTGTTGTTGAAAAGTTGCCTGAACGATAGAAAAAAGTTTAATCAAACCTTATAATGGATAAAGGAGGAAAAATATTAATCTAAGTACCAAAATCAAAAGCTTTATAAAAGATAAAGCGAGCGAAACATTACCAAATCCAAAACAGCTTAAAGTCAAGCTCAGTAAAAAATAACGGACACACGCCAAAATAATTTTCAAATTGTGATAACGTCACCTAACCTTTAGAAACAACAAACTTAATCAAACCTTACAGGGGATAAAGGAGATAAAATCTATACATCAAATCATCCGAGATAAACATTACAAAATCCTAAAAAAAAAAAAAAAAATCACAAAACCTTTTAGTCAGCAATGACGGAGACAGGGCAAAATCATTATTCCAATCCATTCTGCAGAGATCACAGGCTCTGAAAGACCAAACGCAATGTAGAGAAACATTGTGTAAACACGCACGGTCCCAATTACCCACCTTTCAGGACAACACTACTTCTATGGAGAGAGAGAGAGAGAGAGAGAGAGAGGAGAGAAGAGAGAGAGAGAGAGAGAGAGAGAGAGAGAGAGAGAGAGAAAGGGGAGGAGGCTGTGTGAGTTTGTGTATGTGTGATGCTGCACAGCAGAATTCTTCCATAAAAAGAAAAATTGTTAGGATGAAATAGTTTTACAGTTTGCAGATAACTAGAAGCGCAGTGGAACGCGAAAGAGAAAGAATTTCGATGGTTTTACTTTTGATTAATTACCGACCATTGGAAAATCCGGGACACTCGGAGTTGAGAATTGCAATGAAAAAATATTACAGTGATTATATATAATATATATATATATATATAAATATATATATATATATATATATATATATATATATATATATATATATACATAAATACACACACACATCAACAATACCAAATGCAACCAGTTCTAGTCCACTACAGGACATGTCCTTATCCATGTAAGAGGCTTGGCCAGTTTTCACCACCACATTGACCAACTGCAGAGTAGCGATGGTGGGAGACTTGCCTGATGACAGCAAACTAACCTAGTATGGGTGTCCCTGACTAGTAAAGCTTTGCTAATCATGGAGATACACAAACCCAATCTTCCATCAGGTTAAGGTATCCCTACTCACAAAGGTACATATAACACACACATACACACACACACACACACACACACACACACACACACACACACATATATATATATATATATATATATATATATATATATATATATATATATACAATACATATATATATATATATATATATATATATATATATATATATACAATACATATATATATATATATATATATATAATATATATATATATATACAATACATATATATATATATATATATATATAATATATATATATATATATATATATATATGTGTGTGTGTGTGTGTGTGTGTGTGTGTGTAAAACAATATTGTAATTTCTGGGGTTCCTTTTGATTTAATTGTTTTTTTTAATGTACAAGTATATCTAAACAACCTTTTTTACATCAAGATACTTGCAAAGGGGTATGACGTCTAAAAATACATTAATGAAATAGTTAACAAAGTATGTTATTCATAGTTTCCTTTTTGC
>NC_090749.1:71427092-71432092 GCF_036898095.1 Palaemon carinicauda
CCCCACTCCAGCTCGATAGTTTCTTTTAATGTGTGCAACCTCACCATTATTGTATGCTTAGGATATTGGGGTTTGGGGGAGCAGTCATTCTCTAGGACAATGTCACTCTCCTTGCCTCTGTCATTCATGAGGGATCTTTAAACCTCCAATCTCTTCCCTTTATCTGTTGGGGACAGAAATTAAAATGTGTAATTAAAACCGGGGACCTCTCATCCCCAAATCCTTCCCCAGGTCTCCATTCCACTTAGGGGAAGGAAGAAAGTTAAAAAGGGGAAGTAAAAATTATGGGGAAATCTTATTATGAGGAAGGACAAAGTTATTCCGGTAGTTTGATATACTTAGGAATTCTTTTCTTCTTTGTTCGATGTTTCCTTTTTTTTTCCTTTTTTACCTCTATCTGTGGTTGTTTCTTAAAATAATACATAAAAAGTTTCATTACATTTCCTCTTAGTTAATTTGTTATACAGTATGTATTTATACGTAGGCTTACGGTTGATATCCATGTGTTTGCATATATATATATATATATATATATATATATATATATATATATATATATATATATTGTAGAACCAATGTCTCAGACATATCCTTCCACTCCCGTCTGCTTATGGTCTTTCTATGAGAGTCTAAATCCGCAAAATTTCTTAGCTCGTCAATCCATCCTCTTCTCTTCCTTCCCCTGCTTCGTTTACAGTATTTAGGGATCCAGTCTCTTGTTCCTCTTATTCATCTATTATTTGTCACACACGCACACACACACACACAAACATAATATATATATATATATATATATATATATATATATATATATATATATATATATATATATATATATATTATACATATATATATATATATATATATATATATATATATATATATATATATAATTATATATATATATATATATATATATATATATATGCAAACACATGGATATCAACCGTAAGCCTACGTATAAATACATACTGTATAACCAATTAACTAAGAGGAAATGTAATGAAACTTTTTTATGTACTATTTTAAAGAAACAACCACAGATAGAGGTAAAAAAAGAAAAAAAAGGAAACATCGGAAGTCTGCTGGTCCTAGCCCCATTTAACCCCAGCGCCCAACCCAGAACCTCTCTATATGTTTTGCTTTCCCTTAGTGCTTCCTTTTAGTCCTAAGGGGGATGGGGAGGGGTAGGGGGGGGAGGGGGTAGTGAGGAAAGCAAGGGGAGATGGGAGGCACATGATCGGAATAAAAAGTATTTTGTATCTTTCTTGCCTTATAATCTTTTCGAGTCTTTGCGGTAAAAGTTGTGTGATGAGTCTTGGGAGATTAGACAGAGTTGCTAGTGACCCCTTTTGAGATCTTGAAGTGGAACTGCCAGAAGCATCTTTTGGTCTCTCTCTGGAAAAGTTGCGTCTCTTAGTCTCTTTCTGGAAAAGTTGCGTCTCTTGGTGTCTTTCCAGAAAAGTTGGCTCTTTTGGTCCCTTTTTGGAAAAGTTGCCTCTTTTGGCCTCTTTCTGGAAAAGTTGCGTCTCTTGGTCTCTTTCCGGAAAAGTTGGCTATTTTGGTCCCTTTTTGGAAAAGTTACCTCTTTTGGCCTCTTTCTGGAAAGTTGCATCTCTTGGTCTCTTTCTTGAAAAATTGCCTATATTTGGTCTCTTTCTGGAAACGCTGCCTATTTTGGTCTCTTCCTGGAAAAGCTGTCTTTTTTTGGTCTCTTCCCGGAAAAGTTGCCTTTTTTGGTCTCTTTCTTGAAAAGTTGTCTATTTTGGTCTCTTTCTGGAGACGTTGCCTCATTTGGTTCTTTCTGGAGAAGTTGCCGAATGTCACTTGGTGTCTGGCAAATTGCCGAATACAACTTCTGAGGCCTCTTTTTAGCAAAGTTGCCGAATGTCCCGTTTTAATTTCTTGGAGAGGAACTTCCAGAGGGCTCTCTTGGTGTCTCTGGCTAAGTTACCGAATACAATATCTTAGTTCTTGGAGTGAAATAGCCATAGGCTTTTAGCATCTTTTTGGCAAAATAGCCGTATGTACCTGTTTAATTACTTGGAGAGGATCTACCAGAGACCTTGCCTGGTGTCTCTGGCAAAGTTGCCAAATACAATTTTTCGAGTACACAGAGTAAAATAGCCAGAGGCTTCTTTTAGCATCTTTTTGGCAAAGTTGCTGAATGCCCATTTGCAATTTCTTGGAAGGGAAATGCCAGACGCGTCCTCTTGGTGTCTCTGCAAAAGTACCAAATACATTTTTTAGGATGCAAAGTGAAATAACCAGAGACCTCTTTTGTGTCTTTCTGGCAAAGTTGCCGAATATCCCTGTTTAATTCCTTGGAGAGGATCCCCCAAAGGCCTTCCTTGGTGTCTTCGGCAAAGTTACCGAATACCTTTTTTTCACTCGAAATTAAATAGTCTGAGAACTCTTTTGGTGTCTTTCTGGTAAAGTTACCGAATGTCCCTATTTAATTTCTTGGTGAAAAACTGCAGATACTTCTTTTGGTGTCTTTCTGGAGAAGTTGCCGAATGTCCCTTGTAATTTCTAAAGTAAAAATGGCAGTGGCCTCTCTTGGTGCATCTGACAACGTTGCCAGACACCCCTTTTTGAGTCCTTAGATAGGAAATGCCAGAACATCTCTTGGTGTCTCTTGCAAAGCTGCTAATTACATTTTTTCAGTTCCCCGAGTGAAACTTTCTAAGGCCTCTTTTGTTGTGTTTCAAGTCAAATTATTGAATGCCTCTTTGTGAATGTTTGGAGTAGAATAGCCAGATGCGGCTTTTAACGAGATACTGATAGATTTCCCATATGTTTCTTTCAAGACCTTGGAATAGAACTAGCAAAGGTCTCTTTTTGTCTCTTCTAGTCTTTTAGACAGTGTTATTAGAGAGCTCTTTTCAAGTTATTGCAGCAATATTGTCAAAGACATCTTTTAAATCTTTCAGGAAATGTTCCAATTAATTCCTTGCGAGTACTCCCATCAAAGTAGCCAAAGACCTATTTTCAAATCCTTGAGGATATCATCTGAATGAATCTCTGTGTATTTTGTTTACATGTTTGGCCTTTCATTGAGATATTACAAGTCCTCCGTTTCTTATCTATGCTTTGCTCTTTTATTCTAATCGGGGTTAGGTAAGGGTATTATGTTGTCCGTTCTATAGGCTTTTACTCTTGAATAGGTTTACGGGTTTTCTTTCATGATCAAACAAGGTTTCTACCTTTGGGTTGGAAATGTATTCATGTGAGGAAGTTTAAACATACAGAATTTTCGAAAAAAAAAAAATAATAATAATAAATTGAATTAAAACACATCAAATGATAGACAAAGCGGAAAAAATTAATACTTTTAAGATCTTGATTACTGCTTAAAGTATAAAACATGGAAATAATGTAAATGATGTGAAAATATAAATTATATACAGAAACGAAAAATCACGAATTAAACGTAAGAATTACTTTGAAAAAGAATATATCACTTTACTTATCTCTCCTATAGGATAAAGAGCCAATTTTTGGGTGTATCTTTCTGTCTGTCTAGCTATCTATCTATCCATCTCAATTTCTCTCTCTCTCTCTCTCTCTCTCTCTCTCTCTCTCTCTCTCTCTCTCTCTCTCTCTCTCTCTCTCTCTGTATATATATATATATATATATATATATATATATATATATATATTATATATATATATATATATATATATATATATATATATAAAAAGAGAGAATATGGGGGGCACGGATCCCCGCTGCGCGCTGGTGGGGGAGATTCCTCAATGGAATACTCCCAGCCGTGTATATATATATATATATATATATATATATATATATATATATATATATATATATATATATATATATATATATATGTAAGCGGTAACGCTTGGAAACAACAATATCTCACAAATTCGACAAACTGCCATACGGTAGTTAGGAAACTGGGATGGAATGGGAAGGGTTGAATCTTGTGTGTGCAAATCTATCTAAACATTTAGCAGTAATTTCTAACGGGTTGCATACACTAGTTAAATTTAAAAAATGTGTTCAAACAGTGTAAACTAAAAATCAAATGGTTTACTGACTGTGGTAAAAATTAGCCTCTGTATGATTGTGTGTGTGTGTGTGTGTGTGTGTGTGTGTATGCGTCCTATACAGACACTTGGGATAAGTCCTCACTTCATTAGTCAGGCTTCGCAATCCTAGGTTAGATATCACTTGGGAATTATCAGCTGAATGGTCAGCCACGTTGATTAAATCGACTGTACCATATAATTCAATCCTGCTTCAAAATTGGAAATCTTCTTTTTCACATTCAATATTCTGTCTCTCTGGCTCCTAGTCCTTACCTTATTTTAACCTTCGCTAGGAAGGTTATAAAAACGAGACTGTTTATTTATTCATTTAATTGTGTTTGTGTCTGTCTGTCTGTGGACAGGATTAGGTTAAAACTGCACGATGGATTTTGACGAAATTTCACCACAGATAGATCTTGGGTCATGGACGACTCCATTAAATTTTGGAGATGATCCGGATCCGGATTCTCGATCCAGATTTGCATTTTTTAGCTATCTACAGTCAGCATAGGAAAAGGGGGAGTTGCTGTCCGTAGGCTTTAGTTAATTGATACAGTAGATTCATACAAGGTTAGCATATGTAAAAGATTAACTTGTTTCGTCCGTAAACTTGAGTAAATTGTAGGCAATATTCATTGGTGGAGGTCTGAAATCTCTGATTGATCTTGTTTATGACATTCATTACTTTGTATTACTTTCTCTTTGCCTACACATATACCAAATAGTCTGACCTATTCTTTACATATTCTCCTCTGTCCTCATACACCTGACAGCACTGAGATTAACAAACAATTATCCTTCACCTAAGGGGTTAACTACTGCACTGTGATTGTTCAGTGGCTACTTTCCTCTTAGTGAGGGTAGAAGAGACTCAGTAGCTATGGTAAGCAGCTCTTCTTGGAGAAGGACACTCCAAAATCAAACCATTGTTCTCCAGTCTTGGG
>NC_090749.1:71437092-71439592 GCF_036898095.1 Palaemon carinicauda
TTAGAAATTAGGGGGCAAAGATACATTAATGTGGACTAATTACTAAGTTAGGAGTGAGGCAATGTTGTATAAGTTTACTTACGACTAGTATTTATTGTGGGGAATAAACCAGAAATAATCAATTATTAATATTACGGATTGGCAACTTTTTGGAACACCAGTTGAAATTCGGTTGTTCTAAGCATTTGATTGAAACACCGAAAGAAGAAGTGATAAATCACTTAGTTGTAAGGACGCCTCCTTGGCGTTAAGACGTCTCTCTGTAGTCTTTATAATTTGTGTGGTTATCTTTGCGTGTTTACTAATTCTTCGTTAATGAAGCTTATAAAATCGAGAGGAAACTGAAGCTTATTTACAAGGTAGAACGGTGATTGTTTTTGCTGGAACGGCAAATCAAGGTACGTTTACGTCTTACCAAACCTGGAATTTATTTGTGAGAGAGAGAGAGAGAGAGAGAGAGAGAGAGAGAGAGAGAGAGAGAGAGAGAGAGAGAGAGAGAGAGAGAGCTTGTTATTTCCGTTGTTGTTGTAAAACGGCCAAATGGAATTTGGTGATTTGAGGAAAATGGGTGGAAAAAGTAGATTGTTTTCTTGATAAATCGGTTATATAGAAAGTGTTAGCCATTTTAACAATTCAGTTGGGGGGGGGGGCCGTAATGCCACCAGTATACCCCACGTTGTGCTCTGTAGGCATTACTAAGACTAAGGTGTTTTTGCTGCATTCTTTGTCTCCACAGCTAATTTTGTTTCATTTTTTAAAATTTTACTTTTGACCCAATTTTATAAATGTGGTTATTATTATTATTATTTTGAATAGATTTTATTAATGAATGAAAACTAGAAATTATAAAGTAACAGCATAGGCCTACTTGTATATAGCATGCACAAAAAGTTATTATTATTATTATTATTATTATTATTATTATTATTTCCAACAACGAAGCTGGAAGGAGGTAATGTTTTCGCCCCTGTTTGTATGTTTGTTTTCGTGTGTTTTTTTTTTTTATAAAGAGCTTCTTGGCCACAACTTTTATCGTAGAGTAATGGAATTTGCACGGATTAACTATTATGTAAAAACGTGGATATTGTTAAATTTTGGAAGGTCAAAGTCAAAGATCAAGGTCATGGTCAAGCAAAATATCAAATTCACATAATCAGTCATAAGTTTGGACATCGTTGGCAAAGAGGCTTCAAACTTGGCTCATATGATAGTGTATGAAAATCTACTCCAATTAATACACGTTAAGGTCAAAGGTCAAGGTAGAACAAAAGGTTGAGAAATAATCTGCCGCGGCGGAGGTCTGCGCTCTACTGAGTGTCCATGTAGTTATTATTATAATTATTGTTATTATTATTATGATCAACGAAATAATAATTGTTTTTAGTTTTCTTTTCGTTCAATGATAGGCCTACGTTGGGTGCTTTCAAAGGTGAAACGAATATTTAAGATTTTAAACAAATTGCTACATTCCTCTTCCAGTTCTGTCATCATACGCGGTTTTACCCTCTCTCTCTCTCTCTCTCTCTCTCTCTCTCTCTCTCTCTCTCTCTCTCTCTCTCTCTCTCTCTCTCTATAACGAAAGCCAATCTGGTGACATCAACGTCATTTGAAACACATTTTCGGTGACAACAGTTAAAGACGTTGATTTTAAAATCGGGAGAATTCTGATTTTAACTTTCATATTGGCTTTGATGCGCAAAGAACGCTACGATAATGGCTTTCATTATTAATGATGAATTTATTTATATTTCATTTGTTTATGAAATACAATGTATTTGACATTAAACTATTCCACTGCAGGAAAAAAAAGCCTCCGACACGTCCTTCCACTCGGGTTAGTTTGTGGGCTTTCTATGCCTGTCTATAACCGAAAATTTCTTTAGTTCGTTAATCCATCGTCTTCTCTTATTTCCCCTGCGTTGTTTGAAATCTCTAGGGACCAATTTTGTTATTCTCGATGTCCATCTAATGTCTGTCATTCTCATTACATGTCTTACCCAATTCCATTTCTTTTTCTTACAAGTTGTTTGCTCTCGTATCAATGTTGCTCTTTGTCTGTCTCTTAGTTATTCCCATCATTATATATTTTTCTTTTATTTTTTTGGAGTTGTAACTAGTTTATATTTCAAGGCTTCAGAAAACTTCCAAGTTTCTGATATATATGCATATAGGCCTACACTATTTCATAATTATATGTAAGTTTATGCGTTTTTAATTAAATACGAGATTACACCTTCCATTTCTCTGATTAAATATACATTAAATTTACAAAGTCTTCTCTGTCAGCCATGATTTTAGAGAAATACTATTTGTGTAACAGTTGCTTATTCTAATATTTCATGCCCTCCACATTCTAATATAAACGTGTTCTGTAATTTCTGTTTGTTAAGATCACGGTCCAGATATATATATATATATATATATATATATATATATATATATATATATATATATATATATATATATATATATATAGAGAGAGAGAGAGAGAGAGAGAGAG
>NC_090749.1:71447092-71449592 GCF_036898095.1 Palaemon carinicauda
GCCAGGGACGTTATCACAGCGGCTACCACAGATTAGGAAGACCATTCCACAACCTGATCGTAGCTGGAATCAAATTGTCTTGGAAGATTTGAATGGAAATGGTCGGAATTACGAATAATCTTCTGCATCATCCATAAAAACGTAAATGACATTGCTAGAGATTGAATATTAATATTTACATGGTTTAAAATCACTTAATTTTTCAGTAAAATTTGTAAAACCTATGATTTATGATTAAAAAACGAAATATGATTTAATTGAAATTGTATAATTACACAATAGAAAATGGCGTCGAAAATCAACACTATGTATTTACAAGCTGGACGGAATTTAGTTGATCATGGAACTATGCAAACGCAGCATAATATATTTTAAGTGAATTATTGGAAATAGTTATTTGCATACGCTGGAAAGTACATATTTCCAACATATGTTGAAATCAACATGATATAGTCGGCCGGGTTTTACATAATATGGTTTAAAAAATAATGCTATTCGCGAGTGTAGGTATCTATTTGATTTTGAAGTTTGGCTAAAAGGTAAATTGATAACCTGATTAATCTTCAAAATTTATGGGAGATGAAAGAAAAAAAATCAACACAAATTTGAAAAATCAATGTAAAAATGTTCAGTGTGTCAACCCTTATATCATGTTATGTTTATCATTTGGATTCCTTTAACTTAATTATTTCTAACGGTTATGCCTTATCTAGCACAAAGCTCAATACTACACAGTATTCTAAAAGTTTTATTCCAGCTATGATCAGATTGTGGAATGATATTCCTAATCGGGTAGTTGAATCAGTAGAACTTCAAAAGTTCAAACTTGTAGCGAATGTTTCTATGTTGAACAGGTTGACATAAGTCTGTCTTCATAGTTTATATATGAACAATCTGTTTCAACGTTGTTGCCGATCTTAGAATATTTTATTTTATGTATTCATTACTTCTCATATATTTTATTTATTTTCTTATTTCCTTTCCTCACTGGGATATTTTTTTCCTGCTGGAGCACTTGGGCTTGTAGCATCCTGCTTGGCTAATAATAATAATAATAACAATAATAATAATAATAATAATAATAATAATAATAATAATAATAATAATAATGACGATGATCATTTATTATTATTATTATTATTATTATTATTATTATTATTATTATTATTATTGTTTTTTTGTATCTCAATCAGTAATTTATAACTACTTTCATAGAGTTTTACAATATTTTACCATGTGTAAATATACATTTAATCCTTTACTTAAGAGTGTATCTCCCATTACTTATATTACTTTATGAAATAAAGTGTTAATCCCTTTGCCTTATAAAACCTCTCAAACTTTACCAGCACAGATGCTCGATTAGGATAATGGAAGCTTTAGCTCAGGGTTGTGAAACCTTTTCGAAAGAAGGGCCGCTTAGTCAAGAATCTCATGTTATGGAGAGCCTCACATAGGGACCTCAATAAAAGATTAACTACAAAATCAGTTTTGCATTTTTAACTAATGAAAAACATTCTGTAGTGATGTAAGGCTTCACAGGACATGTGAATGTAATATATAATGCAAAATCAGATAAAAGTTTTCATTTCATCTATGTTAAGCGAATTATCTCAAGAAATAAGATTCTCTACATTCTCATCCTAAACTAAATTCTGTTGATTTCGGAACCAGCTACCCATCTGAATTTTATATTGATATTTCTCAAAATTATAATTAGATATGACTGTAATACCTGACGAAATTCTTAATAAATAATCAGAATGGTTATACCTGGTCAGAATTGATGATTATTAGCTTGACTATAAGGTTGACTATAGGCACTACAATAACCGTAGGTAGGCTATTATGATTAGGTTATGTCGTAATGAGAGCACGACTAGGCATAGTGTGTGGGGCTATTAATTATTTCAATAGGCTAAGGTACTACCGCTAGAGTTACTGGATCCTTTGACTGGCCAGGCTGTAAACTACTACATGGGATTCATCTCTCTGGTTACAGCTCAATTTTACTTTGCCCACATATACATCAAATAGTCTGGCCTGTTTTTTTTTTTTACCACATTTTCCTCTGTCCTCATACACCTGACAACATTGAGATAGTTGAAAAATTCCTTTTCATTCAAGGGGTTATCTACTGCACTAGTTGTTTAATTGTTCAACTGTTTTATATATATATATATATATATATATATATATATATATATATATATATATATATATATATGAAAATATCATCCAAAAAAGAAAACCACTAAACACCCCATATTTTTCTGAAACTTTACTGCATCTCTAATCAATACGAAAATAACATCTATTTTAAGATACAGGATAATGACCTGGGAGGGATCTGTGATGGTTATCAGCATTAATGACCAGCTGATATGTTCGTGTTGTCAGAATTTACTGACCAGCTGATATATTTGTGCAGTCAAGATTTCATTCACCACCTGATATATTCGTGCAGTCAACTGACCACCTGATATATTCGTGCAGTCAG
>NC_090749.1:71454592-71459592 GCF_036898095.1 Palaemon carinicauda
ATAAGTTGCTCCACTTGCTTCGCATAGTGCATAAAGAACGCCTTGGATGACTACCAGCCGGTGTGCAAAAAAGGATGTTCAAAGTTCATATAATTAAAGAAATTTTATGGAGGAGGCAACTTTCCTCAGATCATGACTAACGGGTGTACTGTCTGGATCCGTTCTGCGAATAACACGGGTGAATTTCGCCCTTAGTTATAGATAACTTTGAACCCAGGGTTTCTCTTCTGAACAACTGTCCTCCCATAAAGTCTGTAGTTCTATGAAGATAGACCTTTAGGCACTCCACTGGACATAGAGATGCATCTTCCTCCAGAGGACAGATTCTCTAAAGACCCCACCTGTTGGTGGGTAGCTTGTTCCGGGTAAGAAACGTTGGGTCTGGAAATAGAATCAGTTCTCCCTCTAAGAACTGTACGTGGCCTTCCTCTGTAGAGAGAGCCACTATTCACTAACTCTGGCCCCCAAGGCGAATACAAACAGATATTATGACTTAAATTCAAAACCTTCTAAGCCCATTCCTCATTGTTCATTATTTATACACAATGAGGAATCATATCTAATGACCAAGCATATGGTCTTTGGAAGCGCTGAAGGGCTAGTTCAATCAGAACGTCATTAGAAAGGTTGACCTGTAAGGCATATGGTATCTGATTTGTCAAGGCAGGCTTGAACAATAGAATTGTGTAGGCTGCTAAACCTTGCTCATGAAGGAGAATGAAGAATGATAAATAGGAATCTGTCGGGATTTCTTTCAGTTTCTTCACCTTGACAAAGGATAGCTATTTCTTCCCTGAAGCCTCATAATGTCTTCTGGTTTCCTCCAAAAGTCTAAACCGACTTTTAAACACCGAATCTTTTTCTCATCGTTAAGGAGAGAATATCATGAGATGTAGGTTCCGTGTTTTCTGTGATGGAGCGAAGACAGTCGATTTCTGTACTCGCTGAGACAGGGATGGATCCGGTAGCGGAACGAATTTTAATCGTAGTTCCAATGCCAGAGGGAACCACACGCTATTTGGCCACTTGTGGGCCACTATTGCAGCTTTCCCTTTGAAGGATCTCAGCATATCGAGGACCTTCAAAAGGAGGTGTGCGAAGGGAACAGATAGATACAGGACCATCTGATCCAGCCCAGGGACATAGCGTCCACTGCCTTCGCTAACGGATCCTCGTAAGGGGACACGTAACGAACTATTTTCTTGTTGTCTTTCGTCACAAAGAGGCCTATCTGCAGCTCTGGGACTTGACTCGAGATGAAGGAGAACAATCCTGCGTTAAGGGACCATTCTGACTCTATAGGTGTAAATCTAGATAGAGCGTCCGTTGTCACATTGCGGAACTCTTGAATGTGAACTGCTGACAGGTGCCATTTCTTCGTGTTTGATTCATATTTTCTCCAGCCTCCTGTTGCATCCTTAAGCTGTGCTCTTAGCACTGGATCTGTTATCGAAGCAAACTGTAGAGAGCCCAGCACTCTCTCCTGTTCGCGTCTTGATATCCGTTTGGATTTCAATAGTCTCTTGACAGATCCTGTTATTTCTTTCCTCTTCTTACTAGGAATGGAAAGCCGATGTGACTCCAAATTCCAGTGGATTCCCAACCACCGAAATTTTTGAGCTGGAGAAAGACGAGACTATTGATGTTGATCTTGAATCCCAGATGTTCCAGGAACTGGATCACTATCTTAGAAGCTTGCATGCATTCTGTCCTGGATGCTGCCCACACCAGCCAGTCGTCCAAGTAGGCTACTACTTGGACTCCTTTAGGCGTAATTGATGGACGGCTGCGTTCGCGAGCTTCGTGAAAATCCTTGGGGCTATGTTTAACCCGAAAGGCATGGTTCTGAAGGCGTAAAGTTGTCAATGTAACTTGAAGCCTAGGTAGGGGGAGAGGTGACGATTAATTGGAACGTGCCAATAAGCGTCAAACAAGTCTATAGACACAGCATATGCCCTTTTGGGCAGTAGGGTCCTTATGTGTTGAAGTGTGAGCATCCTGAACTTGTAGTTCTCTATGAACTTGTTGAGTGGCGACAAGTCTAGAATGGCTCTGAGTTTTTCTGAGTCCTTCTTTGGAACACAAAACAGCCTTCCTTGGAATTTGATGGACTTGATCTTCCGAATTACTCTTTTGACTAAGAGCTCTCGGACATATTATTCCAGAGCGGGGGTTGAGTGTTGGAAGAATTGAGGAAATTGAGGTGGAGGACTGCTCCAGCTCCAACCTAGTCCATTCTTATATAGGCTGTGGGCCCAGGGATCGAAGGTCCAGTGATCCTTAAAAAGCCGTAATCTCCCTCCTACTGGAAGTATCTACTTTGTTGTGGACCTGAGGCCTTGCCTCCTTGACCGCGTCCTCCCCTGGATCCCCTTCCTCTTGAAGGGCGTCTAGAAGAACCTCTGGCTGTTCCTCTGGCTCTCGAATGAAAGGAAGAAGTCTGCCTTTCGGAGGCTGGGTTAAGAACTGGAGACAGTGGCGCCGTTTGTTGAGGTACCAGCTGGTACGTGGTTGGAGGTTGTGCCACCGTCTGAGGTACCGCGGTCACAGGAAGTTGTTGTTGATGTTGCTGTCGGTAGGGTTTAGCCGGCCGAGAGGATGGCCTAGGCCTTTTCTCTACTACCTCTTTAACCAATTCATTGGGAAAGAGGTCTTTACCCCAAATACGAGAGGAGATCAGTTTCCTCGGTTTGTGCCTCACCGCAACTGAGGCGAACACGAACTCTCTACAGGCTCTCCTAGCTTTAATAAAGTTATAGAAATCCTTCGTAACTGTGGCCAGATTGGTTTTGGCCACAACCATGAACATGTCCTGGTTCTTGGGGTCACTTGCCATCGTTTCTAGTGCTGTTTGCAATGACATCGAGGCCGCAAGTCTTTCTTTTGTCTCTTGCTCTCTACGCAAGAGAGCCTCCGACAGTTTTGGAAGCGCCTCACCAAACTGGCGTTCAGCAATATCAGCTTCTAGTTTCCCGACTGAGAAGGTAAGGTGTACGTCCTTCCAGTCTTCTTGGTCCAAGGGCAAGGTCAGAGATAACGGCTTGCACTCCTCCAAGGAGGGGCATGGTTTCCCTGCCTCCACCGCATTTAAGGCAGCCTTATATCCTTTTTACAAGAAGGGCAAGGCTCTGGTAGGAGAGGCCACAAAGGAGGGAAGCTTCTACTCAAGGCGGGCACCTTTGAGTTAGTGAAGCCCCTCTCTTTCATCGAGCTCGATAGTAACGTCTGAGCTTTACTATGGTCGGAAACTATGACCTCCGACTCCGTCTCCTTTAAGGCTGGCTCCTTCCTATGACGGGCATAGCAGTCCGGATAAAAATCTTTGGTGGGCCAAAATTCCACTTCTTCCAGGGGAATTGCTCCCACGGTGAGCCGCTTCTGGGGCATACGTGATGCTGCAAGTCTACGTAACTCCAGTTTCATTGCAGCTTCCTTCTCATCATTCTTCCTTTGAATTTGTTGGATCATCTCAACAATGGAAGAAAGAGTCCTTCCCAGTTCATCTGGGATAGCAGACGATGTAGAAGGAACCGGTTCTGGGTCCGGAACCAACGTAACCGACACTTCGTCGATTTCTTGCTCTTCTACTTGAGGAGTCTGAAACAGCTCCTCCTCCTGACCTTCTCCTAGAAGGTCCTTCTCAGTGGAATCCGACACCTCCGACATCCTATCGTCCACTTGGATGTCTTGAAGGGCGGCTGAGACTTCAGAATCTACTGGATTCAAGGCAATTGGTATCTCCACCTGAGGCTGGGGGATGATTGCATCAGCCGATGCTTTAGGGAAAAGGTAGGCCCTCATCTTCTCATTTGGAATGTAGGGACCTCAGGTGTTTTTCTGAAAACCCCTCACCCAGGATCGTAACGTTTCCCTGGCAGCATTCCTTGACTCCGTTGACTTAGGGTCGTCAAAAGCCTCGGTAATCAGGTTAGAACAAACTGTACAAACCTGAGCGTTCCAATAGCGGAGAACACCTCTGGAGGCTGTGCATGTTGCGTGCCTCCTGCAATAAGAATGTCCGCAGAAGTTCTTACTACGGACATTACAGAACACACTCCCGCACTTCGGACGGTCCTCCTGTAAAGAGAAGAAAAATCCATGTGTATTAAGTGAAGGCTTTTCACTTATATTGAAACATTTAGCTTATATAGAAAAGCTATAAAAGAAAGAAGGAAAGACACATACTTGTATTTCCTGTTCAGTCAATTGCTGTAACCTCCCAAAATATCAAAACTAAGGTTAATTCTATACTAGAATACCTTATGTAATTTCCTAAATGGAAATTTAATGTGTAGTTTTAATATACGGGATTGAAAGAATACAGAAAGAACTCACTTTCTATATAAAGTACGGTCTCAACAAAAGGCTGTACAAGATAACTTTAAGTATGATGAAGAACATTAGTGTTATCACAAACTCTGTACAGCAGTTTCTACTAATGTAGTGTGTACTACACTACGAATATAGCAACTACTGTACATCGCATGTTATTGTGCCGGCCAGCACGAGCCGGTACGCTGCCGGCCGGCAACTACCCCTTTATAGATCTTTAACTAATAGGCGGCAGCCCACTGATTCGCGACTGTGTGCCGTTCGGCAATCTTTGCCAGCCGACGGCTGAAAATACTAAAACCCGGCTGCCGGCCGCTAATCTTAGCGGCCAGCGAATTCGGGCTGAGATTCCACTGCTGGCCGCCAAAGGTAACAAAACCATGCCACCGACAGTAGCCAAGAATCAGAGAACCTCAAGCCGGCAGCCGGGATAGGGGTGCAACACAATAGTCAGAGAGAAAGTATGGATGTAAGGTTATAGGGTGGCATGCCATACGACCTTCCATCTAGAAAGAGTGAACTTATGGGAGGGGAGAATGTAACATTCAGGCTTCCAAAGAATCCATAGTCTGCCTCGCTCTACCGACGGACATGGAAGGGAGACCAGGGGAGGTCTGGGGTTCATTCTGCAAAGAATAAAGGGTCTTTGCCGGCCGAAACGCAGTGCC
>NC_090749.1:71472092-71474592 GCF_036898095.1 Palaemon carinicauda
CTTAATTCCCTGATGAGTTTCTATCCAAATCTTCAGCAGTATTTTCATAGAGCCAACATTCTTACGAGCTTAGCTTACTTCTCTTGCAAGTTAACATATTTAGACTACTAAAGACCGCATAAATAACGAAAGTGAATCTTTAGATATGAAGATCGGTTACCAGGTCGAAGTTTTCTTTATGATTAATCTATTATCCAGACTCTGAAAACGTTCCAGAATAATTTTCTTGATTTTGATACCATATTTTCTGTTCTTTATAAAAGGTCTCGAGGTATAAAAATCATTTTCAGCACAGTTGGTAATCAAGCTTCTGCATGTATGGTTTATGTAACAACTTGTGTACAGTTTTATGAAATAATAAGTGTGGAAAAAAGTTGTTCTTGAAATATTGTCAAGAAAATACGATGCCCAATCAGGCGTTACAACATGGTGGTTATAGCATTAATCTTCAAACTTTAAGAAAGGAAATTATCTATATATTAATACGAGAGCGTGTGTTTTATTTATTTTGTTTGTCACGCTTTAAAGAAAACGAAAATAATTTCATAGTATACTCTTACAAATTCACGCTTTAAAGAAAACGAAAATAATTTAATGGTATACCTTACAAATTCACATTAGACTTTGATTACCTAACCAAAGCACATATATAGTTTTACCAATTTTGTCTTTAGCACCTGACTCTTTTTTTTTTTTAAATATTAGACCAAAAAATGTATTCTATCAATTTCCATAACCTAGATTATAAAATTAATCTCGGGACATTTTATTCAAACATGTTTAGGTTAGGAACAAGATAATTGGTATTGAAAATATAATTTCGTTTAATTTACAGCGGTTTCGGTAGTAGAGATTAAGTGCTTACACCAGTTAAGGTCTGTATTCTAGAGACGTTTATCCTCTTGAAATGCCAACATCACGATTGGGATATTTGTCGTTATTTCATGATCTCTTGTGAATTTATAATAGAATGCAAGTTAATTATGACATTTAAAACATTATTATTATTATTATTATTATTATTATTATTATTATTATTATTATTATCATTATTACTTGCTAAGCTACAACCCTAGTTGGAAAAGCAGGATGCTATAAACACAGGGGCTCCAACAGGGAAAATAACCCAGCGAGGAAAGAAAACAAGGAACAGATAAAATGTTTTAGGAACAGTAACAGCATAAAAATTAATAATTTTCTTTATAAACTCTAAAATTTTTAACAAAACAAGAGGAAGAAATATAAGATAGAATAGTGTGCCCGAGTTTACCCTCAAGCAAGAGAACTCTAACTCGAGACAGTGGAAGACCATGGTACAGAGGCCATGGCACTACCCAAGACTACAGAACAATGGTTTGATTTTGGAGTGTCCTTTCTCCTTGGAGACCTGCTTACCGTAGCTAAAGGGCCTCTCCTACCCTTACCAAGAGGAAAGTAGCGTAGCCACTGAGCAATTACAGTGCAGTAGTTAACCACTTGAGAGAAGATTTTTTGGTAATCTCAGTGTTGTCAGCTGTATGAGGACAGAGGAGAATATGTGAAGAATAGGCTTTACTATTCGGTGTATGCGTAGGCAAAGGAAAATGAACCGTAATCAAAGAGAAGAAACCAATGTAGTACTGTCTGGCCAATCAAAGGACCTCATAACTCTTTAGCGGTAGTATCTCAACAGGTATCTGGTGCCCTGACTAGCCTACTACCTTATAACTGCACCTTCTACATATATTCATACAACAACATATGCAGCCATTTATAGTCTACTGCTGGACCAAGGCGTAAGACATGTCTTTATTCATGTCTGGGGTTTAGACAGTTTTCATAACCACGCTGGCCAGTGCCGATTGGTGATGGCTGGAAATATTTTTTTGATTGCTCACAGCAAACCCACCTAGTTTGGATGATCCTAATTAGTACAACTTTGCTGATCATAGCGATATACAAACCCTTTCACCGCGTTGAGGTATTCAGCTTAGAAAAGGTTCACCTTTATAAACAGTATAGACACGAAATTTCAAACACATTTATCTCTCTCTCTCTCTCTCTCTCTCTCTCTCTCTCTCTCTCTCTCTCTCTCTCTCTCTCTCTCTCTCTCTCTCACCCAAAGCAAGCAGCATCTTCAAAGTACACAGCATTTCAAATACTGTGCCTGGATGCAAGCTGAATCCTGCGTTTGGCAAAGTCGAGGTAAAAGCCCACTGAAATGGGATTAATTTGTTGTACGGCCAAAGGCACATTTGGAAATGCGATGTTTGACAAGTTGGAGCGACAGCTTTATTAATATCTCTGTTTGAATGCCTTTCAGATTTCCCAGATATGCTGCTGGTGGGTTTGTGAGATGTTTTATTATTATTATTATTATTATTATTATTATTATTATTATTATTATTACTTGCTAGGCTACCACCATATTTGGAAAAGCAGGATGCTATAAGCCCAGGGTCTCTGACAAGGAAAATAGCCCACTGAGGTAAGGAAACTTAAGGAAAAATAAAATATTTCA
>NC_090749.1:71479592-71484592 GCF_036898095.1 Palaemon carinicauda
ATCATTCTTCCCATTTGACGCATATCTAGTTTTAATTCTTGTAAATACCTTGTTGCTTGTTAAAACCATCTCCTTTCTCTTTCTTGTAGGTGCAGAGTTTTCAATATATTTTTCCAATTCAGAATAATGTTAGTATAATTCAATTTCCCATCTACCATCTTTGTGGGTACACTCAGTCACACCATTCAATCTGTTTCTTTATTTCATTTCCTCATTGGGCTATTTACCCTGTCGAACCCTTTGGCCTTATAACATCCTGCTTTTCCAATTAGGATTATAGCGTACATAGTAATAGTTATAATAGTATTAACATTTGTGCATTGTAACTTGAGCTGTTCGAATATCTTAATTTTTGTATGACAAGAGCAATTTGCAATTTGAAACTCATATTCGAGGGGAAGAGCTAACCATATGTAATACCGATACTGAACATTAATGTCCCCTATATAACAAAGAGCAAGTGTCTGGTATACTTTATATATACTTATAAATATGTGTTTATATATACATACATACATATATATATATATATATATATATATATATATATATATATATATATATATATATATATATATATATATGTATACTGTATATACATATATATGTAATAGGCATACTTATATATATATATATATATATATATATATATATATATATATATATATATATATATATATATATATATATATATACATATATATACATACTTATATATACTTATATATATATATATATATATATATATATATATATATATAAATATTATATATTAAATATTATATATAAATTTTTCTTTCTAGTCACGCTGTGCAGCATCACCAGACATAACTACTCGTTCTTTCCTCGTACCTTGGAGAGGGACAAAGAATATTCATACCCTAGTGAGGGGAGCTACCCTAGAGGTACTCACGGAAAATTACAACTGCCGTGTTGTAGTTAGGGAAAGGGGAGGGAGTGAGAGGTGTTGAATCTTTGTGTGCATATCTATCTATCTATCTATCTATCTATCTATCTATAAATATTATTCTTTATGTATTAAGAATAGACTATTTCAAACAACTTCAATATTATATTCATGGAATTTGTTTTAGAAAAAAAGCTAATGATGAAAATACTTTATTTCAACTCTTGCCCTCAACTTTTGCGCATGAAAAAAAAAAATCCAATTCCCACATGCATTCCAATTCCCGACGACCCCTTTCCCGCCCCATTGCTCTCAAATGTTCAAGAGTAAAATCCCAGTTTCTGGAATGGGCGGAGATGAAGTTGGCCGTTACAGGAATGGCCTCAGGGAATGGAATTGACCTGAGTTGGAATAACTTCTATGAGGAAGAGTTGTTTTGCTTGGAAAGGCTATTTTTTATATGTATATTTACGCGTATATATGTATAGCATGTATATACATGTGTATATATATATATATATATATAAATATATATATATATATATATATATATATATATATATATATAAATATATATATATATATACAATGTATAATTATTTATATATATATATATATATATATATATACAATGTATAATTATTTATATATATATATATATATATATATATATATATATATATATATACTGTATATATATTTACATTATTGTACGTGACCCATAAAATATTACAGCTAAATATTTAGATAGCGTCAACGTTATCCCTGCGTGTCGTAAGAGGCGACTAAAAGGGACGGGACGAGGGGGCTGGGAACCCCCTCTCCTGTATAAAAATCCTACGAGGCATCAACAAAGAGATGGAGCTGGGGGGAGAGTGACTGCTCCCCGCACTCTAGTTTTGGGGTGTCTGAATGTGCGTGGATGTAGTACGATAGAGAGTAAAAGATGTGAGATTGGAAGTATGTTTAGAAGTAGAAGGATGTATGTATTGGCCTTGTGTGAGACAAAGATGAAAGGAAACAGTGAAGTGATGTTTGGTGAAATGTCTGGGTTTTAGAAGAGGTAGGGGTTGTATAAATCAGATTTTTACAGTTAGGCAGATATGCGAGAAATATTTAGCAAAAGGTAAGGAGGTGTATGTAGCATTTATGGATCTGGAGAAAGCATATGATAGAGTTGATAAGGAAGCAATGTGGAATGTGATGAGGTTATATGGAGTTGGTGGAAGGTTGTTGCAAGCAGAGAAAAGTTTCTACAAAGGTAGTAAAGCATATGTTAGAATAGGAAATGAAGTGAGTGATTGCTTTCCGGTGAGAGTGGGGCTGAGACAGGGATGTGTGATGTCGCCATGGTTGTTTAACTTGTATGTTGATGGAGTGGTGAGAGAGGTGAATGCTCGAGTGCTTGGACGAGGATTAAAACTGGTAGGCGAGAATGACCATGAATGGGAGGTAAATCAGTTGTTGTTTGCTGATGATACTGTACTGGTAGCAGACACAGAAGAGAAGCTTGACCGACTAGTGACAGAATTTGGAAGGGTGTGTGAGAGAAGGAAGTTGAGAGTTAATTTGGGTAAGAGTAAGGTTATGAGATGTACGAGAATGGAAGGTGGTACAAGGTTGAATGTCATGTTGAATGGAGAGTTACTTGAGGAGGTGGATCAGTTTAAGTACTTGGGGTCTGTTGTTGCAGCAAATGGTGGAGTGGAAGCAGAAGTATGTCAGAGAGTGAATGAAGGTTGCAAAGTGTTGGGGGCAGTTAAGGGAGTAGTAAAAAATAGAGGGTTGGGCATGAATGTAAAGAGAGTTCTATATGAGAAAGTGATTGTACCAACTGTGATGTATGGATCGGAGTTGTGGGGAATGAAAGTGATGGAGAGACAGAAATTGAATGTGTTTGAGATGAAGTGTCTAAGAAGTATGGCTGGTGTATCTCGAGTAGATAGGGTTAGGAACGAAGTGGTCAGGGAGAGAACGGGTGTAAGAAATGAGTTAGCGGCTAGAGTGGATATGAATGTGTTGAGGTGGTTTGGCCATGTTGAGAGAATGGAAAATGGCTGTCTGCTAAAGAAGGTGATGAATGCAAGACTTGATGGGAGAAGTACAAGAGGAAGGCCAAGGTTTGGGTGGATGGATGGTGTGAAGAAAGCTCTGGGTGATAGGAGGATAGATGTGAGAGAGGCAAGAGAGCGTGCTAGAAATAGGAATGAATGGCGAGCGATTGTGACGCAGTTCCGGTAGGCCCTGCTGCTTCCTCCGGTGCCTTAGATGACCGCGGAGGTAGCAGCAGTAGGGGATTCAGCATTATGAAGCTTCATCTGTGGTGGATAATGTGGGAGGTTGGGCTGTGGCACCCTAGCAGTACCAGCTGAACTCGGTTGAGTCCCTGGTTAGGCTGGAGGAATGTAGAGAGTAGAGGTCCCCTTTTTTGTTTTGTTTCATTTGTTGATGTCGGCTGACCCCCAAAATTGGGGGAAGTGCCTTTGGTATATGTATGTATGTGATTTAGATAGATATGCACACCTACACACACGCACCCTCTCACTAGGGTATGAATACACCCACTCCCCCTACTAGAGGGTCAGGGAGATCTGAGCGTGACCGGAATATATATATATATATATATATATATATATATATATATATATATATATATATATATATATATATGCATACATTCATACATACACACATAAATATATACACGCGCACACATTAGGTCTTAATTAATCATGAAGATATAGTATGGATGATGAACCCAAGTATAGATTTTTATATTAATTTGATTATAAAGACAAACAATAAAATTCCTAAATCAAAAGCTAGTCAATAGACGAATGAAGAAACACAAGTATATAGAATATAAAAAAATAATTAATAATTGAAATATCTATCAGGACAATCATATATATATATGGATTAAAGATTTTTCATGATATAATATTCATCCCGTCAACATTATCCAGCAATTTATGCATTGTCAGCTTTTATTTCTGGGATTTCGAAGGTTTATAAGATGTTCCATCTGTTTTCCTCTTCGTCAGTTCCAGTTTGAATAGTGACGGTCTTGGGAGACACTGAAGCTGTAGGGTTACGTATGCGTGTATAACTTATTTACTTATTAATGCATTATATATGCATGTTTGTATATATGTTAATACTAGTGTATGTGACCCGTCAAGGATGGTGGCTATATATTTAGATAGATATGCACACATATATACACACATTCAACTATATCCACCCCTTCCTTTCCTAACTACCTCACGGTGGGGCAACACTACTCTGTCTCCCCCTTACCCGAGGGATGGAAAGAGACCGAATAGGTATACGTGACCTAAAACAAATATATATGTATAAATAAATATATATATATATATATATATATATATATATATATATATATATATATATGTGTGTGTGTGTGTGTGTGTGTGTGTGTATGTATATGTAATTTATGTTATATACATTATGTGTATATGTAGTTTATTATTATTATGATTTTTTATATGTAAAATATATATATATATATATATATATATATATATATATATATATATATATATATATGTGTGTGTGTGTGTGTGTGTATATATATATATATGTGTATATATATAGATATATATATATATATATATATATATACTGTATATATATATATATATATATATATTATATTTCTTGACATATATATATATATATATATATATATATATATATATATATATATATATATATATATATATATATATATATATATTATATTTCTTGACCGAACTTCTTAAGTTATTTATTGAGTTACGGTGAACTTCTTATGAACTTATAATTTATTATCGATTATTTCGTAGTTATTCAAGGAAGGTCAGATGTCAAATATTGTTTTTTTCCTGTAATGATTCAGTTTTATACTTTTAATGAATGTTATTTAAAACAACAAAGAGAAGTAATAATAATGATAGTAATACAACAATTCAGAATGTATATTATTATGATCTATATATTAATACGATAGCGTGTGTGTAATTTACTTTTTGTGTCACGCTTTAAAGAAAACGGAAATAATTTCTTGGTATACTCGTGTGTCACGCTTTAA
>NC_090749.1:71489592-71494592 GCF_036898095.1 Palaemon carinicauda
TGGGTTGATTTCAATTCTAAGTACAAAATACCTGAATTTGACAGGTATAAGTACAGAAGAATTGTCGTTGACTTTTATCTTTCTTCGTGGCCAAGTGGCTTAGTCACTATCTATACAAGCTTGCCGACCAGGGTTCGATTCCCGGCCGGAGCCAAGCTCTTGTCTTTGTGTGATTTCGTCTGGGGCTCTGATCTCGAGGTCGTTAAGAGAATCCAGACATTAATGTATCAAAAATATATATGGCTTATTTGAATATGAAAAACACGTAAAAATGTGCAAAATTTATCATATATATATATATATATATATATATATATATATATATATATATATATATATATATATATATATATGTGTGTGTGTGTGTGTGTGTGTGTGTGTGTGTGTGTGTGTGTGTGTGTGAGGATATGTGTTCAGAGACCTGCATATAATTGCAAGTGAGAGATTATCATTAATAATACCGTCGTCGTCATGAGAAAGCATGGTACATCAACGTATGTACCTTTTATCCTTACCTCCATATGCTATGGGTACCATCATCAAAATTATTACTGTCCCATTCACTCACCGTTATTCCCTTTTTCGTTATTATTCATCTTTCTTCGTTACTCAATGACCGGAAAGTCGGCGAGTTGAAATCCTCATACGATGTTTTGCATTTCGACTTTTCTGTTAAAGTTTGGGAGACGACTTGGTATTGGATTAAAGAGAGAGAGAGAGAGAGAGAGAGAGAGAGAGAGAGAGAGAGAGAGAGAGAGACTATAAGCGTGCCTTGCAATGTTGTAATATTCAAAACAGAATCCAGGCCTACATGGCTGAGAACTATGAATCGCGAAGTAGGAGATGATGAATGAAGAATTATTGAATTAAAAGCTCAAGCTGGAGACGACTGGCGACCTTTTGCGTCAATAGGCGTAGGATGAGATGATGATGATGATGATGATTTTTTTCTGTTTAGTATTCCTAACAACTAACAACTTGTGTAATAGTGCAGGTTCTATTGTTGTATTCACTTGTAGTGTACTAACAAGTTACTTATCACGAAAGATAACACAACCATAAGATTAAAGATCGAAAATGCCTTTTTCTATCAGGATGAAGGATTTTTTTTTTTTAACTAGGTTCACCTAGAGACGCCTGTATAAAAACGAATCTCTTCTCCTTCCAAGCCCTGTGGAATAAAAATTCTCTACTCATGTTCCTATATAACGAGGTAAAGGCCCCACCCAACCTTGCTAAGTTATCTGATCAAATTTACCGAATAAGTAACGCGTTCGCCAAGCATTCGAATGGCAGCAGATCGATGCCAGCCTGGGACCGTGAGTGTAAGCTGTTTACTGGGTAGGCCACTGCTCTGCTTGGGCACCACAGTGTGGGGTTGGGCCTGCCCGGATGACGTTCTGATTATCTGGAACTGAAACAAGACACCTTTAACCTTTAGTAAAATACCTACATGCTCATTCACGAGTTTGAATTTTTTACTTACTGGGCATGCGAGGATACAGTAGTTTACAGGTTTTAAAGGTCACTCATAAATGGCAGAGGCAGGGGATGGTGACAGTGCCCTTGCAGGACAATGTCCTAGAGACTGACCATATATACGACCAAGCCTCCTCTACACTCACGGTAGGACCAGGTAGGTAAAATAAATAGATTCTGATGACTCATCAGGTATACATATAGGCTATCTCATACTTAGCTCACAAGAATAGTGAGGTTGCACATACAACGAGTTTGAACCTCTCTGGGACTCAAATCCAGCTGATTATTATTATTATTATTATTATTATTATTATTATTATTATTATTATTATTATTATTACTTACTAAGCTACAACCCTAGTTGGAAAATGAGAATTCTAAAAGCCCCGGGGCTCCAACAGGGAAAATAGCCCGGTGAGTAAAGGAAACAATGAAAAATAAAACATTTTAAGAACAGTAACATTAAAATGAAAATCTCCTATAAACTATGAAAACTTTAACAAAACAAGACGAAGCGAAAAAAGATACAATAGTGTGGCCGAATGTACCCTCAAGCAAGAAAACTCTAACCTAAGAATGTGGAAGACCATGGTACAGAGGCTATGTCACTACCTAAGGCTAGAGAACAATGGTTTGGTTTTGGAGTGTACTTCTCCTAGGACGGCTGTTCAACAGAGCTAAAGAGTCTCTTCTACCCTATCACAAATTCTTACTATATAAATAAGTAAAAAAATTCCATAACCATCAACTATATCACCAATAAGAAAGGGAGATAAATCACAAACTAGCAACCGGTTCCACTAATCATACTAATAGAAATGAAATTCAAACCGGAAACTCTCTACGATCTCTAATTTTCCTCCTTTAGATTATTTTTTTCTTATAAGGAAAATTGCCCTTATTCTCTCTCTCTCTCTCTCTCTCTCTCTCTCTCTCTCTCTCTCTCTCTCTCTCTCTCTCTCTCTCCCTTCGGTAATAACGTCAAACAGCCTCCACTTGCGTCAGAAACTTTTTTTTTTTTATAAATTGAGCAAATCTCTTTTAAGTTTAGATTACATCTCGGATCAAGTCTTCTTCCGCCTCCCTCTTTTTTCACCAATCCTTATTTTTTCCCTCCCCCTTTCCCCCCTCCCCCTCCCCATTTTTTGTTTAGCTTTTGAATAGTTGAAGGGTGTTTTTGAAGAGGAACCGTTTAATCGGAGTTCTGTAATTGGTCTTGTCTGGTTTTTTCCTCACAGTTAAAGAGGATGATAATGGCGGCCTCTTTTAGATGTTGTTTTTGCTCGTTTGTTGGATGGATGCAGGTCTCACGCTTTGAATTCTCCAGTGTTTGGAAATTATTATTTGTGTGTGTATATATATATATATATATATATATATATATATATATATATATATATGTCTATCTATCTCTATCTATCTATCTATTTATCTAATATATATATATATATATATATATATATATATATATATATATATATATATATATATATATATATATATATTGCATGGGTTGGCTGTAGAGATTAATAAGAAGTCACCGTCATATCCTTTATCTACCTAATCAGACATAAACTCCAGAAAACCTCCGAACGTTGTCACTTCGTGAATCTACAGGGAAGGCTCATCAGCATCCTGTCAGACCCTTTACAAACCTGGCGCCATTCTCACCTATCATGTATTCAATCCTGTATCTTCCTGTTCCTTCCGCATGACCAATCCAGCTCAACAATTGTATTATACTTTCACCTGTTGAGTCTTTCATAGCATCTACATATATCTATATTTCTCTCTCTATATCAATTCGTATTATGCATCATATACTACACTTTAAGTTTATATGAACAGCTTTAACCTTCTCTCCTTAATACTCATTACAAATTAATTTTTCTGTTTCTTATTCACTTCGACAATCCCTTCATACATTCCCTCCTTCGATTTTAGGTCAACTCATTTTTGTGTCTTAGCCCTCTTCGCATTTTCCATTATATTTTTCCATGTTACATTTATGAGTCGACTATTTCCATTATTCTACCATTCTTTTCAGCGTTCATTATACCAACTCCTTGCGTTTTTCTACTCTCATTACCTTAATCTTGCTCACACTTACTCTCAACTTAACTCTTGAAGCCATTATAAAAACTTTCGCGCTTCCGCAGTTTTTCTTCAATGTCGCTGGTAAGGACATCATATTCTGCAGTTATCAACTATTCCACTTCCCCTTCACAACTTCCCACTACTTTATCGGACTTCTTGCATCACCCCATTCACAGCAATATATCATATCATGAAGTTTCCGTAGATTAATTATGCTGTGATAATTAATCTACGAAAACTTCATTTTGAGTTCGACATACTTCAGATCAAGTTACTACACGTTTCTCGGTCTCTATCTTGGGCGTAATTCGATGACTGATAAGAAAACGCTGAAGAAAGAGTACGGAAATTAATTGTGTGAGACTCTAGTTACTATCCTACTTACATAATTCCAAAAAATGCTCCACTTCCCTCATAAAAAAGACATTCAACTATTAACAACCTATCATTTCAGCCATACATTGTAAATACCCAAATTGGCTATCTATTGATTCTATTATATGATTAGGTCCAAAAGTGCTATATAAATTTTTTCTCATTTATTTTTGATTTTTTCATGTAACTATATAATAAAAATACACTTGATTAATATACCCAAAATCTTTGTCTAAACAGACACTGTTCATTTATCTTCTCCTTTTATTTCTTGTGCTACTTATTTTAATTTCCCCATCAGACTAGTAGCAGAATTTTGTCTGGGATACTGAATGAAGCTTATTTAGTCGAACGGTTCGTCGAACGTGGTTCTACAGATAAGTGTTTAAAGTAGTGTTCAAACATGTGAATGGAATATTTGATTGTCGATCACGTTTGTCGAACGGTTCGTAGAAAGTCTGTTCTCGCTTTACTTTTGTGGGTGGGGCATCATTGTCCATGAACCTTAGGCATTTGTGGCTGACTCCACGCCTTCGAACCATTTGACAAGCAGATTCGACAACCGGGTTCGACGAACCATTCGACATTGTAAATTCTGCTTTTTGGGTTCGACGAACCATTCGACATTGTAAATTCTGCTTTTTGGCTTCTTTGGCTGCTGCAACCTCGCCATCCTTTTGAGCTAAGGATGTGGGTTTGGGGAATCCTATAGGTCTATCTGTTCAGTCGTCAGCAGCCATTGCCTGGCCTTCCTTGGTCCTAGCTTGGCTGGAGAGGGGTCTTGGGTGCTGATCATTGTGAATATATGGTCAATCTCTAGGGCATTGTCCTGCTTGATAGGGCACTGTCACTGTCCCTTGCCTCTGCCATTCATGAGTGGCCTATAAACCTTTAAACCTGTTCTTTTGGCACAATTCCCATATAAAAAGAAACTTTACAAACCCTGGTCAGTCTAATATACCACCATAATGCAACATCTTGTATTCCCATGACCTAGCGTCATTCCTTTCCCCAACCTCCTACTTGCAATATAATCTTCCCCAAAA
>NC_090749.1:71499592-71507092 GCF_036898095.1 Palaemon carinicauda
CATGAATTTTAAAGTAGGTTTGAATACTATGACCCTATCCATAAATTTTACCAGCTGGATCAAGTAAAAGAATGGTCTCTGGATGTGTACAAAGAGTAGGTTGAAATTTTGAGTTTATGCAGATATAGGAAACCTAATTTGAATTTATCTTTCAAAAATACAAATCCAATAAAAACAGTTGTTTTTGTTATTTGTTTTTAAAATCCCTGCGGAATATTATCTCGAAATATTTAGAAAAAGATACATTAAACCACAGACAATTTGAGTAAGTAAAATAATGATTTCTGGCTTTGTATAGAGAGTTGGTAGAAATTCAGAGTTTTCCAGTTATAGGAAACCTAATTTAAATCAACTTTTTTTCAAAAATTCAAATAAAATCTAAATAGATGTTTTTTTTTATCTATTTTTAAAAACGCTGTGGAACATTATATCTAAACATCCAGAACAAGATACATTAAAGCACAACAATTTGAGCTGTCCAGATAACTTAGGAACTTGTTTTTATTATGTTCGAAAAAGGTTTTTATGGCTTATTGAAAACTTTTAACTTTGAAAACCTTAGGATTTAAGCGTTTTCTTTTTATATAATTTTTGATAGGTTAACCTCTCAAGGTTGAATAAGCTAATATTATTACTATTGTAATTACTTGCTAAGCTACAGCCCTAGTTGGAAAAGCAGGAAGCTATAAGCACAGGAGCCCCAACAGGGAAAATAGCGCAGTGAGGAAAGGAAACAAGGAAAATTATATTTTAAGAATAGTAGCAGCATTAAAAATATATCTCTTACATAAACTATAAACACTTTAACATGACAGGAAGAAGAAAAATTAGATAGAATAGTGTGCTCAAGTGTACCCTCAAGCAAGAGAACTCTAACCCAAGACAGTGAAAGACCGTGGTGCAGAGGTTATGACACTACCCAACACTAGAGAACAATTGTTTTATTTTGGAGTGTCCTTCTCCTAGAAGAGCTGATTACCATAGCTAAAGAGTCTCTTCTACCCTTACCAAGAGGAAAGCGGCCGCTGAACATTGAAGTAGTTAACCCCTTGAGCCAAGAAGAATTGTTTGATTATCTCAGTGTTGTCAGGTGTATGAGGACAGAGGTTAATATGAAAAGAATAGTCTAGACTACTCGTTATATGTGTAGGCAAATGGAATATGAGCCGTAAACAGAGAGAAGGATCCAATGTAGTACTGTCGGGCTAGTGAAAGGACCCAATAACTTTCTAGCAATAGTATCTCAACGGGTGTCTGGTGCACTGGTGATCCTACTACATACCTATCTGATCATATATCTATCTATCTATCTATCTATCTATCTATATATATATATATATATATATATATATATATATATATATATATATATGTATATGTGTGTGTGTGTATGTATGTATGTGTGCAGATATCAATACTCCACAAGTATCAATAGCTTCCTTCTTATATGTCAACAAAACTGCCCCATCCAATCTTCTATTCAATATCACTTCGAAAAGTCTCTCTCTCTCTCTCTCTCTCTCTCTCTCTCTCTCTCTCTCTCTCTCTCTCTCTCTCTCTCTCTCTCTTTCTGTGGTGTCCCCTTCTACCAATCGCATTCTTATTATTCTTCTGCATCGTTGGTCTCCGGTATTCTCATAATGTTAACAAAGAACATTAGTAGGGGGAGGAGGGGCAGAAAGAGGTGTGCCCCCATGAGGGGGGGGGGGGGGAAATAACCCCTTGATAAAATGGCCTTCATAAATCTTCCATCGACTGACTCGAGAGGAGGAGCCTGTCCTGTGTCGTTTTCCGAAACCAATTGCTTTGCTATTTTTTGTTTATAAAGGTTTTATAAGTTTTTCTAAAGGGGGTGCCTATGAATTTCAAATAGGGTTATAGCTTTTTGAGGCGGTTTATGAGGGTTTAAAAAATATTTCTTTTAATAATTGTTTTTTAGAATTTTATAGCAATTTGAGTTTTTGTCCTAAAAAAATATAATTTTTAATCATTGGGTTTAGAATATTATAGCAATTTGGGTTTTTATTTTAGAAACATATATAATTCAATAATTAGGTTCAGAATTTAATAGCAATTGTGATTTTTTTTGTTAAAGAAAAATATATTTTTCAATAATTTGGTTCAGAATTTTATACCATTTTGGGACTTTTTATGTTTTAGAAAATTGTATTTCTTAATACTTGGGTTTAGAATTTTTATACCATTTTTCGTTTTTATGTTTTAGAAATTTATATCTTTTAATATTTAAGCTTAAAATTTCATAGCAGTTTGGAATTTGGTTCTAGAAAATAGAAATGTTTAATAATGGGGTTTGAAATTTTGTAGTAATTTGGGGTTTCAAGTTTTAGAAAATATATTTTTTAATAATTGGTTATAGAAATTTAATGCAAGTTTGGTTTTTATGTTTTTAGAAAAATATATATTTTGATAATTGGGTTGAGAATTTTATAACATTTTGGGTTTTTATGTTGAAAAAAATATCTTAATATTTGGGTTTAGTATTTTATAACTTTTTTAGGTTTTTATATTTTAGAAATTTATATCTTTTGATATATGTTTTTAGAATTTTAAAGCATTTAGGGGCTTTATGTTTTAGAAAAATATTTATATTAATATTTGAGTTTAGATTTTAATGCATTTTTGGTTTAAGATATCATGAAATTTAAAATAATTGGGTTATATGATTATAAAGGGGCAACTGATGAATTTAAAAGTGATTTATATAGTATTTTGTTTTTTTATGAATTTTTGAAAAAAAATATATATTTTAATCTTTCAGTTAAGATTTTGAGTTTAAAAATGTAAAGATTTCACAATTATTTTCATATATGTGTCAATGAGATAAAATATGAGGTTTCAGAAAAAGAAATTCTTTGGATTTTGGGTTTAGGATTTTATGAGATTTGTAATCTACGGGTTTCGATCATTTTTATATATTTGACGCGTCAATGAGGTCAAAATCTCTTTTTTTTTAGGTTCATGATGTTTCAAAAAGTAAGGTTTCAATGAAGTTCCTTTAGATTTGTTATCTATTGGGTATAAAAAGATCCTTATAAGGTATAACTTAGGTATTAGTATTTTTTTTTATTTCAACGGATTATTGTGGAAAAATCTCCAAACTTTTTTTTTGTATAGATGCTTGTCTGTATGATTTAAAGAATTTTTGAATCTCGAAAATATTTCGAGAGAGAGAGAGAGAGAGAGAGAGAGAGAGAGAGAGAGAGAGAGAGAGAGAGAGAGAGAGAGAGAGATGCAATTGCATAATTAAGGAGACATTGAGCTTCGACCTAGATTTGCAATGTCACTGTTGGAGTAATGTAAGTCTCGGAATGGCTCTTTTCGTGTTACGCTTCTCTCTCTCTCTGTCTGTCTGTCTCTGTCTCTCTCTCTCTCTCTCTCTCTCTCTCTCTCTCTCTCTCTCTCTCTCTCTCTCTCTCTCTCTCTCTCTCTCTTTCTCTCTCTCATTCCTTGTGCGCATGTTGTTTTAAAAAATATTTGAGCTATTTCAATAATACTGTCTATAAACGAAGTATAAGAAAAATAGATAGTGAAACAATGAAAGGATGAATCCAGATATTTCGATATGGTCTGGTCAAGTGGAGGTAACGAGCGAGAAAGTTAGTAAATTAAAGAAACGATAAAAATATCACCAGAAGAATGTCCAGAGTGGGGCGGGCAGATTGAATGAAAAGCTTACTGTATTGTAAGATCTAGGTGAATGGCGCAGTGATTGTTTTTGGAGTTTGATGTACTTATGATGAGCCGTATTTGTATGAGGAGACCAATTCGGAGGAAGTTTTGACTGCATTTAGCGTTTTTCTTCCGTTTACCAGATGAAGAATAAATGTGGTGGTAACACACACACACACACACACACATATATATATATATATATATATATATATATATATATATATGTGTGTGTGTGTGTGTGTGTGTGTGTGTGTATGTATATGTATATGTACACACACCTATATATACATCATATATACACGTATATTTGTATATAATAGTATGTGTGCGTAATTACAAATATATGTATATCTATTCTTGTTGAAAACTACTGGGTTGGTAGCTTCCATGATTCTAACGATGTTCTTGATTCCGGTAAAATAAGTTCTTTCAGTATTAAAGAGGGATCGGATATAGATATCCATTATTTACGTAATACAGCGGAAAGCCAATTGTGTATATTTCTTTAGATATAAAATTAATCATCCTTCATATGAACCCCTGAGACTAAAATCACTGGAGGTATCAATACTGGTAAAACTTTAGTAGCACATATCTCTGTTTTTCATTAAAGTAAGAGTATGGAGAAAAAAAATTTCGCTTCTGTCAAACGCTTTGACTGTGTGTTGCTGAATGGAATAGTATCTCTGGGTAATGATCTATATTGGCGTAGATGATATGTAGGTGGTCTGAATTTATATTGGCAGAGAGGCTGAATGGATGATCCAAGGAACTGACTGAAAGATAATCTGTCCTTTCTTTAGCTCTGGTCACTGGTCTTGGGTGTCATTGCTTCTGCTCTGGCCAGTGGCTTTAGGTGTCATTGCTTTTGCTCTGGCCACTGGCCTTAAGTCTCATTGCTTCTGCTCTGGCCACTGGCCTTAGGTGTTATTGCTTCTGCTCTGGCAACTGGCCTTAGGTGTCATTGCTTCTGCTCTGGTCACTGTTCTTGGGTGTCATTGCTTCTGCTCTGGCCAGTGGCTTTATGTGTCATTGCTTTTGCTCTGGCCACTGGCCTTGAGTCTCATTGCTTCTGCTCTGGCCACTGGCCTTAGGTGTTATTGCTTCTGCTCTGGCAACTGGCCTTAGGTGTCATTGCTTCTGCTCTGGTCACTGTTCTTGGGTGTCATTGTTTCTGCTCTGGCCACTGGTCTTGGGTGTCATTACCTTTGCTGTGGTCACTGGTTTTGGGTGTCAGTACCTCTGCTCCGGTCACTGGTCTTGAGTGAAATTACTTGTGTTCCGACAACTGGGCTTGGGTGTCGTAGCTTCTGCTCTGGCCACTGGTCTTGGGTATCATTGCTTCTGCTCTGGCCCTTGGCCTTAGGTGTCATTGCTTTTGCTCTGGCCACTGGTCTTGGGTGTCATTGTTTCTGCTCTGGCCACTGGGCTTAGGTGTCATTGCTTCTGCTCTGGCCACTGGTCTTGGGTATCATTGCTTCTGCTCTGGTCACTGGCCTTAGGTGTCATTGCTTTTGCTCTGGCCATTGGTCTTGGGTGTCATTGCTTCTGCTCTGGTCACTGGCCTAAGGTGTCATTGCTTCTGCTCTGGCCACTGGTCTTGGGTGTCATTGCTTCTGCTCTGGTCACTGGCCTTAGGTGTCATTGCTTTTGCTCTGGCCACTGGTCTTGGGTGTCATTGTTTCTGCTCTGGCCACTGGGCTTAGGTGTCATTGCTTCTGCTCTGGCCACTGGTCTTGGGTATCATTGCTTCTGTTCTGGCCACTGGTCTTGGGTGTCATTGCTTCTGCTCTGGCCACTGGCCTTAGGTGTCATTACTTCTGGTCTGGCCACTGGTCTTGGGTGTCATTGCTTCTGCTTTGGCTACTGGCCTTAGGTGTCATTGCTTTTGCTCTGGCCACTGGTCTTGGGTGTTATTGCTTCTGCTCAGGCCACTGGCCTTAGGTGTCATTGCTTCTGCTCTGGCCACTGTTCTTGGGTGTCATTGCTTCTGCTTTGGCTACTGGCCTTAGGTGTCATTGCTTTTGCTCTGGCCACTGGTCTTGGGTGTTATTGCTTCTGCTCAGGCCACTGGCCTTAGGTGTCATTGCTTCTGCTCTGGCCACTGTTCTTGGGTGTCATTGCTTCTGCTCTGGCCACTGGTCTTGGGTGTGGTCACTGGTTTTTGATGTCATTACCTCTGCTCTGGTCACTGGTCTTGAGTGACATTACTTGTGTTCTGACAACTGGGCTTGGGTGTCGTAGCTTCTGCTCTGGCCACTGGTTTGGGTGTCCTTACCCATGCTCGGGTCACTGGTCTTGGATGTCATTGCTTGTGTTCTGGCAACTGGTCTTGGGTGTCATTGCTTCTGCTCTGGCCACTGGTCTTGGGTGTCATTGGTTCTGTTCTGGTCACTGGTTTAGGGCGTCATTATCTCTGCTCTGGTAACTGGTCTTGGGTGTTATTGCTTGTGTTCTGGCAACTGGGCTTTTGTGTAGTTGCTTCTGCTCTGCCAACTGGGCTTGGGGGTCGTTGCTTCCTCTCTGGCAACTGGGCTTATGTGTCCTTGCTCCTACTGGGGCAACTGAACTTTGGTGTTGTTGCTCATGCTCTGCCAACTGGACTTGGGTATCGTTGCTTCTGCTCTGGCAACTGGGCTTGGATGTCGTTGCTTCTGCTCTGGCAACTGGGTTTGAGTGTCGTTGCTTCTGCTTTGGCAACAGGGTTTTGGTTTCTGTTTCGTTGCTTCTGCTCTGGTTACTGGGCTTGGGTTTAAGTGTCGTTGCTTCTGCTCTGGCCACTGGTCTTGGGTGTCGTTGCTTTTGTTCTGGCTACTGGATTTGGGTGTCGTTGCTTCTGCTCGGGCAAGTGGGTTTGGGTTTCAGTGTTGATGCCTCTGCTCTGGTAACTGGGCTTGGGTGTCGTTGCATCTGCGCTGGTTACTGGTCTTGTGTCTTGGGCAACTGGCACAGGCTTTCTGAGCTAACTTGCTTGTTGCTCTTGATGAAGGATCGTGCTCCTTATGCTTCTCCTGATAGGTGGGATGCTTCCTTTGAGCGCATTGCTCATGTCAGAGGTGCTGCTCCACTGGACAGTAATCGGAATTTTTCTGTTTGCTGAATTTTGATGGAAGTGTATAGGTTGGAAGGACTGCCTCATGCAGCGACGTTCTTCAGTTAGATATTTAGGTAATGACTTTGTTTCAACGAAAATGTAGACGACATTGTAGGAAGAGGAAGCCCTTTCAATGCAAATGGTTGGGCCGTCTTGAAGGCTTTCATGACAGAGAATGTATATACATTACTACAATTTTTGTTCCTACCACGGCGTTCTTAATACTGCAAAACTTCACATTAGATTATTATTAATATTGTTTTTATTTTTGGATAAGGTACAACTCTTAGTTGGAGAAGCGAGATGCTATAAGCCCAAGGGCTCCAACAGGGAAAATAGCCCAGTGAGGAAAGGCAATGATGTAACAGATAGAATAGTGTGTTTGAGTGTATTATTATTATTATTATTATTATTATTATTACTCGTTAATCTACAGCCCTAGTTGGAAAAGCAGGATGCTATAAACCCAAGGGCCCCAACAGGGAAAATAGCCCAGTTAGGAAAGGAAATAAGGAAGCATAGAATAGTGTGTCTGAGTGTACCCTCAAGCAGAAAAACTTAGATTAGGTTGGGCTTGCATAAGATCACCAGACCAATGTCCATGGCCTGGTTGGATGGATTAAATCCTCCTGAAGTCGTTCTGGAGGATTTTTTTTTACTGAAGGAGTCAACTACTGCACTGCAATTGTTCAGTGCCTACGTTCTCCTTGGTA
>NC_090749.1:71511711-71516711 GCF_036898095.1 Palaemon carinicauda
AAGAAGAAGAAGAAAAAGAAAAAGATTCATAATGAAGAAGAAGAAGAAGAAGAAGAAGAAGAAGAAGAAGAAGAAGAAGAAGAAGATAGAAGATTCAATAGGTGGTAATTGATAAAAATCTATTTTCAATGAAAAATCTGCAATTAACATTAAAATTCATATCAACTTCAGATTCTAAATGAATTACATAGTAAACAAAACAAGGCACCAGCCACCTATTGAGATACTACAGCTAGAGCTATTGGGTCCTTTGACTGGCCAGACAGTACTACATTGGATTCCTCTCTCTGGTTATGGCTCAGTTTTTCTTTGCCTAAACATACACAGAATAATCTGGCCTATTCTTTACATTTTTCCTGTTTCCTCATACACTTGACACCACTGAAATTATCAAACAACTCTATTTCTCTCAAGGGGTTAACTACGGCCATGTAATTGTTCAGGGGCTACTTTCTTCTTGATAAGGGCAGAAGAGACTCTTTAGCTATGGTAAGCAGCTCTTCTAGGAGAGGGACACTCCAAAATCAAACCATTGACCTTCAGTCGTGGGTAGTGCCATAACCTCTGTATACCATGACTCTCCACTGTCTTGGGTTAGAGATATCTTTCTTCAGGGTACACTCGGGCACACTATTCTATCTTGTTTCTCTTCCTCTTGTTATTTTGAAGTTTTTATCCTTATGATATTTTCAAGTTTTTATAGTTTATATATGAACGATTTATTTTCTTTTTATTATTTTTCTTAAATTTCTTGTAGTTTTTCCTATTTCCTTTCCTTACTGGTCTATTCTCTCTGTTGGAGCACTAGGGTTGTAGCTTAGCGAATATTAATAATAATAATAAATAATTAAATTACACCAGCAAAAGCAACAGTAATACTGTTAATAGTTTGACTAATATTATTTTCATGATAATAATAACAATAATATAATAATAATAAGCATTATTATCATCATCATTAGGGGATATGATTATCATTGCTACAATACCAACAAAAGCAAAAAAATGCATCCGATTCTAAACCACTTAAACAAAGGCCTCAGACATGTCCTTATGTTTGGGATTCTGTTATTTTTTATTACCATGCTGGCCAACTGCGAATTGGCGATATGGGGAGACTTTTGTTTGATCGTTCACACCAAACCAACCTAGTATGGGTGGTCCAGACTAGTACAGCTTTGGTGATCACGGCGATACACAAAGTCTTTCAGCCCTTTAAGGTATCCCCCACTTAGATTATAATTACAATTATTATTGTTGTTATCTTAATTCCATAAATAACTGAAAATTACCTTTAAAACACAGAATAAACCAATAATATTATCAAATATATCAATAACCCCATAAAATATACGAATAAATAACCCACTGAACGACCATGAAACAAATGTAAATAACGAAATCGAACCAAACAAAATAAATAAAGTTAATCCAATGCAAGATGTACGAATAAATAGCCTACAAACAAATACAGATATCTTAAACCAAACAAAATAAAAAACTGAATCCCTCTAACAAACAAACAAACAAACAGACGAATTTATAAATAGATTAAAACCCAAACCTCTTTGAAGGTCCTCAATATTCATCCCACTCAAGACCGTCAAGTCATATCACATCCGCCTGTCACATGGATAAGCCGTATGGTAGTTTGCGCCAAGAAAAATGGTAAACCACGTCGCACAGATGATCTGCAAGCCCTCAACCTCCCTGCCACTCGCCAAACACACCACACACCATCCCCTTTCCATCAAGCTCGTGCAGTGCCAGCAGGTAAACGTAAAACTGTCTTAGATGCCTTGAATGGATACCACAGCGTACCCCTACGGCTTGAAGACCGTCACCTAACAACATTTATCACACCATGGGGCCGCTACAGGTATTGCACGCCCCGACAAGGATACATAGCTTCTGGTGATGGCTATTCTAGACGATACGACGAACTGGTCGATCATATCCCGAACAAAACCAAGTGCATCGATGACACGTTGTTCTGGGCAGACAACATAGAGGAGAGTTTCTTCCAGACAGTACAATGGTTAGATATTTGTGGTCATAATGGTATCATTCTAAATCCTGACAAGTTTGTTTTTTCAGCTAACACTGTCCAGTTTGCGGGGTTTGAAATCACATCAGATTGCGTCCGGCCATGTGAGAAATATTTGTCTGCAATAAACGATTTCCCCACACCAAAAAACATAACCGACGTGCGTTCCTGGTTTGGCCTCATCAATCAAGTCTCTTATGCCTTCTCTATGACTGACGCATGACCCTGTTTCGTAACTTTTTGCTCCCTGGCAACCCTTTCTGTTGGGACAGACACATGGACACCCTTTTAGATGAATCTAAAGATCACATAATCGACGAAATCAAGAGGGGCGTCCAGATCTACGATAAAGAAAAACCAACATGCCTTGCTACCGACTGGTCCAAATCAGGCATTGGGTTCTGGCTCACCCAAAAACACTGCCTGTGCACACCAACCCAGCCATTTTGCTGCAAATCGGGCTGGAAAACCACCTTAATTGGGAGTAGATTCACACACCCAGCAGAGTCCCGCTATGCACCCATTGTAGGAGAGGCCTTGGCTGTAGTGGAAGCCCTCAACAAAACCAGATTTTTCGTCCTTGGATGCCCTAGCTTGTTCATCGCGGTGGACCCCAAGCCCCTACTTAAAGTTTTTGATGATCGATCTTTCGAAGACATCTCCAACGCTCGCCTTCGAAACTTAAAAGAAAAGACACTACGATACTGCTTCGAAATGGTCCATGTTCCTGGCACAAAACACAAAGCAGCCGACACGCTCTCACGGCATCCCAGAGGCAATGGTCCCCCAATGAAACTACGTTTGCAGGACGACATCGCATTCATGCATTCCTGCAGTGATGAGATAAAGGATGATATCGACTCTGCCCTGCAGTGTGCACATGCTACATCCCTGCAAACCCTTGGCTCAGTGACGTGGGACAAAGTTCAAACTGCAACTAACAGCTGCCCGGACTTTCAACATCTGATCACACTGATTGAAAATGGCATCCCCGAGGCTAAGAATGACGTACCACCGCATCTCCATGAATACCATAATTTCCGCCACGAATTGTATACTGTAGACAGTGTAGTCATCTACAAGGACAGAATTGTGATCCCCCCACCCTTCGTAAACAAGTACTCCAAGCCCTTCATGCGGCTCACCAGGGAATCACCTCGATGACAGCACGAGCAGATTCGTCTGTATTTTGGCCCGGCATCTTTAAAGATCTCCAAGACACACGTATGAACTGTTATCACTGTAATCGCATCGCACCTTCCCAACCCGCCCTTCCCCTACATCCACAAAACCCTCCTGCCTATCCATTTCAGCATATTTGTGCCGATTTTTTCCACTACAAAGGACAACAGTACCTCGTTGTAGTGGACAGGTATTCAAATTGGCCTGTCATCGAACGCGCAGCAGATGGTGCCACTGGTCTTATCAACAGTCTATGGAGGATATTCGCAACATATGGAATCGCTGATGAGCTTTCTTCTGATGGTGGCCCAGAGTTCTCCGCAAAAGTCACTCAAGATTTCCTTCAGGCTTGGGGAGTCGACCATCGTCTTTCCTCAACCTATTTTCCCAATTCTAATTGTAGGGCAGAGGTCGGCGTTAAAATAGTGAAAAGACTCCTCACCGACAACACTGGGCCCACAGAAAACCTGAACATTGACGCCTTTCAGCGCGCTGTCCTTCAATACTGGAATACCCCTGATAAAGAAACCAAAGTTTCTTCAGCTATGTGTATCTTCTGAAGGCCCATTAAGGATTTCATCCCCATCTTGCCAGGAAAATACAACCCCCATCCCACTTGGAGAAGCACCCTCGCACAACGCAAGGAAGCACTCCGGAATCGCCATATGAGGATGGCCGAGTACTGGACCGAGCACACAAAGTGGCCCCCACCATTGAGAGTTGGCGACAACGTCCGCATCCAAAACCAGACAGGCCCGAACCCATTAAAATGGGATAAAACAGGTGTTGTGTCCAAAGTGCGTCAATTCGATCAGTACATTGTCAGGGTCGATGGCTCTGGAAGGGCTACTCTTCGCAACAGAAAATTTCTGAGGAAATGCATCCCTGCTATTCCAAGACGACCACGATTAACCATTGGATACCCAATTCCCCAGCACGAGAAATCACTTCAACGCCCATCACCGACACCAGAACTTGATACAGAACCACACTCTACTGATCCACTGGAAGCGCCATACCTTGCGCCTACATCTCCCACAGATGCATCACCACCTCCATCACCACGTCCTCAAACTCCCATAACACCTGTTCACCACCCACAGGCACCTGACGCAACACTACATGATGCACACCCTGCTGCCTCTCCTGATAATTTCTTTCAAGCTCCCCCAAGTTCCCTTCCGGATCGTCCTCAGAGGCTGCGCAAGAAGCCTGCCTACTTGGCTGACTACAATTGTAATACGTATTGATTCGTTTTTGCAGACCAATACTTTTCTACCTCTTATTTATCTTAATGATATCATATTTTTCATTCAGCTATGCTCCATAGCCACATAGCTGATATGCTTTTATAAAGTAGTTTTCATATATTGCTCTAACATGTTCAGTTTTGTTTATGAGTTTTCTTATTAGTACTCCCCCCAAAAAACTAGGGAGGAGGTAGAGGATTGTCTATTCATATCTGTTGTACATGTTATAATTATTATATGATCCTATTTCATTTATGTATATTATAGGTTCTTATTTTATTTATGTGCATTGTGTCGTCTATACATTGGCGCTCATTTGTGAGAATGTAAACAAATGGTGTTTCAGTTTGGTAGCTAATTTACTCGCTGCGTATATGGTACAGTATCATTCTCTACAGACTTTAGCTGAACTTTATTATCTAGTATATGCTACCAGCAAATGGTTCATTAGCTAGTTGTGTATATTGTAAAATCATTAACTGACTCATATATGCTATTAGGAGTCAGTGTAATTTAAATTG
>NC_090749.1:71521711-71524211 GCF_036898095.1 Palaemon carinicauda
GATACCCTAGACCAGTGGCCAGAGCAGAAGCAATGACACATAAGGCCAGAGACCAGAGCAGAAGCAATGGCACCTAAAGCCAGTTGCCAGAGCATTGGCAATGACACCTAAGTCCAGTTGCCAGAGCAGCAGCAATGACACTTAAAGCCAGTTTCCATAGCAGAAGCAATAACACCTAAGGCCAGTGGCCAGAGCAGAAGTAATGACACCTAAGGCCAGTGGCCAGAGCAGAAGCAATGACACCTAAGGCCAGTGGCCAGAGCAGAAGCAATGACACCTAAGACCAGTATAAGGAGCAGAAGCAATGACACCTAAGGCCAGTGGCCAGAGCAGCAGCAATGACACTTAAAGCCAGTTTCCATAGCAGAAGCAATAACACCTAACGCCAGTGGCCAGAGCAGAAGCAATGACACCTAAGGCCAGTGGCCAGAGCAGAAGCAATGACACCTAAGACCAGTATAAGGAGCAGAAGCAATGACACCTAAGGCCAGTGGCCAGAGTAGAAGAAATGACACCCAAGACCAGTGACCAGAGCAGACGCAATGACAGATTATCTTTCAGTCAGTTCCTTGGAACATACAATCAACCAATATAAATTCAGACGACCTACAGATCACCTAAGCCAATATAGATCATTACCAAGATATACTATTCCATTCAGCTCCACACAGTCAAAGAGTGTGATAAAAGTAAACCTTTTTCTCTATACTCTTACTTTACTGAAAAACATAGATGGCGTGCTTAAAAGGTTTTACCAGTATTGATCATCTCCTCCTACGCCTATTAACGCAAAGGGCCTCGGTTAGATTTCGCCAGTTGTGTCTATATTGGGGTTTTAATTCAATACTTCGCCAATCATCATCTCCTACTTCGCGATTGAATACCTCTAGTGACTTCAGTCTTTGGAGTTTATATAAAGGATAATTAATTTTATATCTAAAGAAATATAGGCTTATTAGCTTTCCCTTGCATTAGGAAATTAATGTATATGTATATTCAGTCCCTCTTTAATGCTGAAAGAACTTATTTCCCAGAATAAAGAACATCGTTAGAATCGTGAATGCTACCGATCCAGTAGTTTTCAACAAGAATAAATATACAATATTTGTAATTACGAACACATACTAGTATATATAAATATACTTGTATATATATTGTATATATAGGTGTGTGTCTACACTAAAACACACAACACACACCACACACACACACACACACATATATATATATATATTATATATATATATATATAATATAATATATATATATATATATATATATATATATACATATATATATATATATATATATATATATATATATATATACACATATATACTATATATATATTATATTTATATATATATATATATATACATATATATATAATGTGTGTATATATATATATATATATATATATATATATATATTATATATATATATAATATATACACAACACATATATATATATATATATATATATATATATATATATATATATATATATCTATTCCCACTCTATCGTATTAAAAAATTGAGAGAGAGAGAGAGAGAGAGAGAGAGAGAGAGAGAGAGAGAGAGAGAGAGAGAGAGAGAGAGAGATGAGAAGCATAACTCGAAACGAGCCATTCGAGACTTACATTAATCCAACAGTGACATTGCAAATCTAGGTCGAAGCTTAATGTCTTCTTGATTATGCAATTGCATCTCTCTCTCTCTCTCCTCTCTCTCTCTTCTCCCTCGTTAATTTTTGAAAGTTGCAATACCAAAATTGGAAAAATTTTCTTGTCACCACTTCTTATGTTGAATTCCATTACTGGGGCTCTCTCTCTCTCTCTCTCTCTCTCATCTCTTCTTTCTCTCTCTCTCTCTTCTCTTTTAAATTGTACAAAGACAAGCATCAATATAGAAAATTGTGGATTTTTTCCAAAATAATCCGTTGAAATGAAATAAACTAAATAAATGTACACATACCAAAATTATAACGGAACTTTTCAATATTTTTTATACACAATAAAAAGCAAACAATTTTAAAGGAGCTTCATGGAAACCTACTTTGTGAAACCTCAAAAAAAAAACTCAAAAAAGGTAGAATTTTACCTCATTGAGGCATCAATATATATATTTAAACTCTTATATTTCAAACCTCATAAAATTCAAAACTAAAATTCTTAAGAATGTATTTTTCTAAAACCTCAATATGAAAATATTGAAATCTTATATTTTAACAATGAAAATTAAGATATATTTTTGTAAAACCTCATAAAAAAAAAAAAATATGTAAATCACTTTGAAATTCATTAATTGCCCCTTTATAAACATGAAACCCATATATTTTGAATTTCGTAAGCTTAAAATATATATCTATTCTAAAACATAAAACCCCAAACTGCTTCAAAATCCTAAATCTCAATATTAAAAGATATATTTTTCTAAAACATAAAAACAAAATTTGCGTAAAATTTTAAACCCAAATACTGGAAGATATCATTTTCTAAAA
>NC_090749.1:71554211-71559211 GCF_036898095.1 Palaemon carinicauda
GTGGTTAGAAACAAAAAATCTCATGCATGGCGGCAGTAAAAGAAGTGGGTAACACTTTTATTAGAGGGCATGCTGAACACTGCCATATACCTGAGACCAGCTGTGCTGTAAAAAGTAAGGTGTGTACACTCGTGCAGCAAAAGGCAATGGAAGACGTCTTTCGGCCTGCTTCTGATATTGTTGACGAGGTACTTCAGGAGCAAGTAAATCCTACCATTCCTGTTTCATGTCTACCAGCTCCATTTAATCTTGCTAGGCAGGGAAATCGTAAACGTTTGGTCCTAGTACTTCATGCATGATTTTGGTTTTTCCGAGTGTAATAAAATTTTATTGAAGCTTTAGGCTATGTTTTATACATTTAAGATTGTGTGGAATATTTCCAAGATAGTATACGAGTGAGTTTCGGTGATTTAGGTAATCGATTCTCTTGGTGCCTAGGCTAAGTTGCTTATGGAGCCTTAGTATACTTTCTCATACTCCCCGGTTGCTTTCTTTTCTTCGGAGAAGGTATGCAATCCCTTTCCCTCTGTTTAAGCCTTGGGCTTATCCCTAAGTGGTTTTTTCCGAATTAATTTTCGATAAAACTATACTGGGGTGTTACTGTACCTTCCTGTTCCAGTAAGTCTGGTTCAAAGAGGGACAGAACAACAGAGTTTTTAGTCTGAGTCTGTGCTTGTCTGGCTTGGGGTACAGTCTCCCTCGCTGGCCTGACACAGACAAAGGTGGCTTAGCCTCCTTTAGGTCACTACCGAAGGTTTCTGTGGATATGACTCCTTCTTTTGTGATCTACCAGACTAGTCCTTGTTGCTGTTCTCGGGGGAGGATAAGTTTCTTTCCCTGGAGTGGCAACACCTTCCTTGCTTTGGTGCTCTGGGAGCTGGCAAGTATTGCTGGCCTCCCCCCTTAGATCTCCCTTAGGCTAAGATAAGTTTCTTGGCTGCGGGTGATCCGTCACTAAAGCAAGGTTGGTAGGACCCTCTTTTGTCCCTTCCCCCTCTATCTCCGTAATGGCCTAGCCATTACAGTACTGTACGTCGTTCTACATCTGGACCTAGTATAGGTTAGGATGTGGAATTGACTCAGCCCCCTGCCGGCCGGCAAGGGTCTTATATTTTGAGTGCTGCACGGACCTCCCTTGGTCCCTTATCCATGCCTGCCTGTAGAGCCAGACGGCATTGGCCAGGAAGCCTGAATTAGATTCTCCCCTTCCTTATATGCACTCTTTCGGATTGCCGAGCTTGGAGGTAGTGTACACTCTTATCCTGGCATCCATCCTATTTTTCTTCTAGTGCTGTACCCGACCCGGCTGCCGGCCTATGAGGCCGGCAGCCGGGCAGGTGTAGTCCTCTGGTTCTTTTGCTGCCGCCTGGCATCGGTCCTGTACCTTTGCCGGCCGGCTAATGTCAGCCCTTGTCTGCCGGTCACCAAGAGTGTGGCCAGCAGCTGGGTACTACCTTGTGTAGTTGCCGGCCGGCAGCCATTGCCGGCCGACATTGGCTGTTGCCGGCCGACATTGGCTGTTGCCGGCCGGCAATTGCTGCCAACCGGCACATGCATTTGAACGAGAGTTCTGCCGCCTTATAGCTGTTAAGTAGTATACTTTAAAGCTAGTTATGGTGTGTGCCGGCCGGCACGTATCCTCCTATACTGTACTAGTATTCTTCAGTATAACATATACAGTAAGAGGAAAACTATAGTATGGGTTTTGGTACAGCACTGTGTGTTCTAACACTTTTGTGTTTTCTTGCACAGTCCTTTGCTGTTGCCCTACAGATAGGAAAGTGAGTTCTTTCCTGTCTATTATCCAGGATTTTAAAATCATTGCTTAGGTGTGAGCTCCACCTGTTTCCTCTGGAAACTTTGCATTGGTTACTCTAGAAGAGATTAACCATTTGATTTTATTATCTGGAAGGCTGCAACAATGGGTTGTGAGGGAAACACAAGTGTGTGTCTTTCCTTTCTGAATTGTTATGCTATACTATGCATATCCAGTGATACATAGTTCACTTGATACTCATGGAAATTTCTTCTCTTTAAAGAAGGACCCTCCGAAGTGCGAAAGTGCTTTCTGCAACGTCCGCAGCAAGAACCTCTGCGGACATGAGTTTTGTAGGAGACACGCAGCATGCGCTGTCTCCAAGGATGATCTCCGGTATTGGGACCCTCAGGTATGTACTGTGTGCACTAACCTGATTACTGACGCCTTTGATTCCCCTAGGACGGCGGAATCAAGGGATATAGCTAGGAAGAAGCTTTGTACCTGGGTAAGGGGCTTCCAAAAGAACACTTCTGGCCCTTATCTTCCAAGTGAGAAGATGAGGGCGTATCTTTTCCCTAAGGCATCAGCCGATGCAGCGATTCCCCAGCCTCAAGAGGAGATCCCCCAAGTTCAGTTCAGTCCCGAAAGCCTGCGCTAGGCTCAGACCTTCAGCACCTCCAAAGCCCATTTCATGGTCTTTAGACAAGTTCTTCATTTCGCTTCTCTGTTGAGCAATGAAGAGTGTGCGTTAAAGAATTTGACACAAAAAGTTATTTTCCTATTTGCACTCGCGTCCGGGGCCAGGATTAGTGAGATTGTAGCCCTCTCGAGAGAAGCAGGTCGTGTTCAGTTCCTGGATGGGGGAGAACTGAACCTGTTTCCGGATCCTACGTTTCTCGCCAAGAATGAGTTACCCACCAACAGGTGGGGTCCCTGGAGAATCTGCCCTCTGAAAGAAGATGCATCTCTATGTCCAGTAGAATGCCTAAAGGTCTATCTTCATAGAACTTCAGACTTCAAGGGTGGTCAACTATTCAGGGGAGAAACATCAGGCTCAAATTTATCTCTGAATCAACTCAGAGCGAAAATCACATATTTTATTCGCAGAGCGGATCCTGATAGTACACCCGCAGGTCACGATCTGAGGAAAGTTGCCTCATCCTTAAATTTCTTTAATTGTATGGATTTTGAACATCTCCGTTCATACACTGGCTGGAAGTCTTCCAGAGTGTTCTTTCGCCACTATGCGAAGCAAGTAGAGGAACTAAAGAGATCTGTGGTAGCAGTGGGTCGCGGTGTTAACCCTACTGTTTAACTCTGCGAGGAACAGTGGTCTTAATTGGGACGATTAATTCCAGGGTGAGTGTGTAGTTACATACTGTACTACAAACTAAGTGAGGGCACTGTGTTGCCCATGTAGACTGTTCCATTTCCGAAGGTGAACTTAGCATAAGTGCAGACATGTGTGCCGAGCGTTTCTAACGCTAATGTCATTGATTTGTAATACAGACTTTTATGACTTTGATACCTCGGTATCTTAAAAGTTGCATTTAATGTTTTTTCTTTCAGACAAACAAGTTCTGTTTACTATCATACTTATGCTTAAAGTTTTGGGTTATCCTCTTCTTATTTATATATATATATATATATATATATATATATATATAATTGTGGTTAACCTGTCTATTTATTGCCTGTCAATAAACTGGTTCTTGAGAACCTTGCGTCTCCTTCACCTGTGTCAATTTATCGGTATAATTGAGCATTCATTCTATGTACCTTATCTGGGATAATTCTAATAGAATTGTTCCTTTATGCAAGCTATGTTGCATTGGTTTTCCTCCTATGCGGATATAAAACCTTTGTCCAATACAAGTATTGTGCGGAGAACTGGTCGATATTTCATATTGATGCAGTGATTCTTTACAAACTATGCTTTACTTAATATAGGGCGAGACCACTATATTAGCTTGCCTGGTATTCATACATAGGTATATGTACTCTTCGAGACTTTTCCAGAGTCTAGAAGGACTCTTCCCTGTAGGGGGCAGGAAGCTCTAACATGGTTTATAGTTAGTTGAAAAGATGTATAACTGTAACATCTTAGGTCTCTAGGTCTAGTCGACCGGGAAAAATTACATCCGGGGAGTACGGCACGTTCTGAGAATCCACAGATACAGTAATGCTCTGGTATACTTCCATCAGGACGACATGGCTTGAGCCCAAAAAACGGATTTTGAGCGAAGCGAAAAATCTATTTTTGGGTGAGGTGGCCATGTCGTCCTGATGGACCCGCCCTTGCCTTTCTAAGAAAGGGCCGTAGGACCCCTCCCTACATACAGTATCTGTAGCACCTCGTGTACGCTACAAGGAATACAGATGGCGCCAGGCACGCATACGAATCGTAAGATAGGGAGCCTTGGGAGCGGCTCCCCTTTTTCTTTCCCGAATTCGTTTCTTGCCAATCGCCCCCTGCGAGATGAAATCTTGGTTCGGGATGCAGATTGCCATGTGGCGTGTCAAGAATACGTCCTCTGATATGTCGCGATATCCCTTTCAGGAGGGATATTCGCTCCAGGAGTTAGAATTCTGGTACCTTAGGTAAATTCTCTGGGAATATCACCGTAGTTGTATTATACCCTAGGAAGCTACCCTATAGGAACTTCCATCAGGACGACATGGCCATCTCACCCAAAAATATATTTTTCGCTTCACTCAAAATCCGTTATATATATCAACACAACATCGTGTTTAAATAGAAATAAATTTCTACCTCATACTTGGGATCGAACGCTAGCCCCTTCTAATGAAAGGCCAGGTCGAAACTAACCATGCCATGAGAGGCCATAAAAGATATCGGAACCTGACGCTACCTAGCTGTCCGAGGATTTACCTGGCGAGACATCAGTCTCTTACCAGCGAGTTTTACCCGATATCCCGGCCCACCACGTGACACAATTGGTAGTAATTCATTCAAATTACCCCTAATGAGTCAATATGGATAAATATCAACACAACATCGTGTTCAAATAGAAATAATTTTCTACCTCATACTTGGGATCGAACGCTAGCCCCTTCTAATGAAAGGCCAGGTCGAAACCAACCATGCCACGAGAGGCCATAAAAGATACCAGAACCTGACGCTACCTAGCTGTCCGAGGATTTACCTGGCGAGACATCAGTCTCTTACCAGCGAGTTTTACCCGATATCCCGGCCCACCACGTGACACAATTGGTAGTA
>NC_090749.1:71564211-71571711 GCF_036898095.1 Palaemon carinicauda
AGACGACATCCGAAAAGCTTTCAAGAGGAAACTGAAGACTTTCTTATTCTATAAGCGCTTCGATAAAGTGGATTTGACAATAAACGAGTAATATGCAGCGTGAAATTTTGAATGCTCTCCAACGATCATGATAAAACGACTGGAGGTCCTGTAGAGTAAGTAGGGTTCCCTGCTGTATAGGAGCGGAAAAGCAGCCCTTAAAGGCTTAGAGTAAATCCTGTTTGGCCGTTCTAGGGTAAGGGAAATAACCCCCCCCCCTCCCCCCCCCTCTCTCTCTCTCTCTCTCTCTCTCTCTCTCTCTCTCTCTCAGAATGCGCACATATTAATGGTCCTATCAGTCTTTATATATAAAAAATCTCAATATGTACATGTTGAACATCCAGAATAAAAAAGAAAAAAGAAACAATTAATTCCATAGTAAAGACTGTAACATTTTTTACATACCAAACAATGCAATTGCCTTAGACTACAGTGACCCTTAGAAACCTGTATGGCACAGCCACCCTATTGTCTATTATTAACAGAACACTCTCCAAATAAAAAAAAAATAAAATAAAATGAAGGATAAGACGCCTTTAAAAAACAAATTTGACAAAGTCTGTGAGTAGGTCTTAACCAAGGTCTCTCTCTCTCTCTCTCTCTCTCTCTCTCTCTCTCTCTCTCTCTCTCTCTCTCTCTCTCTCTCTCTCTATATATATATATATATATATATATATATATATATATATATATATATATATATATATATATATATATATCTGGACCGTGATCTTAACAAACAGAAATTACAGAACACGTTAATATTAGAATGTGGAGGGCATAAAATATTAAAATAAGCAACTGTTACACCAAATAGTATTACTCTAAAATCATGGCTGACAGAGAAGACTTTGTTAATAAATGTATATTTAATCAGAGAAATGGAATGTGCAATCTTGTATTTGATTAAAAACGCATAAACTTACATATGATTATGAAATAGTGTAGGCCTATATGTACATATATCAGAAACTTGGAAACTTTCTAAAGCCTTGAAATATAGCTAGTTACAACTCAAAGAACAAAATAAAAATATATAATGATGGGAATAACTAATTGACAGACAAAGAGCAACGTTGATACCAGAGCAAACAACTTGTAAGAAAAAGAAATGGAAATGGGTAAGACATAGAATGAGAATGATAGTCATTAGATGGACATCGAGAATAACAAAATTGGTCCCTAGAGATTTCAAACAACGCAGGGGAAATAAGAGACGACGATGGATTAACGAACTAAGGAAATTTTCGGTTATAGACTGGCATAGAAAACCCACAAACAGACCCGAGTGGAAGGACGTGTCTGAGGCTTTTTGTCCTGCAGTAGAATAGTTTAATGTCAAATACATTGTATTCCATAAACAAATGAAATATAAATAAATTTATCATTAATATTTAAGTTAAAATCAGAATTCTCCAGATTTTAAATTCAAAGTCTTTAACAGTTGTCACCGAAAATGTGTTTCAAATGACGTTGATGTCACCAGATTGGCTTTCATTTTTGAGAGAGAGAGAGAGAGAGAGAGAGAGAGAGAGAGAGAGAGAGAGAGAGAGAGAGAGAGAGAGAGAGAGAGAGAGAGAGAGAGAGAGAGAGACTATTCAATAAATCGGATTTGAAAGTTGGCAAGTTGGCGCTACTGGTCTAAAGTTAAAGGATGCCTTGTGTGCGTGTGTTTGTGTGTGTCGTTTCACAATAAGAGTAAACCCGCGTTTGATGGCAAAAGTGGAAGAGGAATGTAGCAATTTGTTTATAATCTTAAATATTCGTTTCACCTTTGAAATTACCCAACGTAGGCCTATCATTGGACGAATAAAAACTAAAAACAATTATTATTTCGTTAACCATAAAAATAATAATAATACTGATTATAATAACTACATGCACACTCAGTATAGCGCAGACCTCCGCCGAGGCAGATTACTTCTCGACCTTTTGTTCTACCTTGACCTTTGACCTTAACGTGTATTAATTGGCGTAGATTTTCATTCACTAAAATATGAGCCAAGTTTGAAGCCTCTGTGCCAACGATGTCCAAACTTAAGGCTGATTACGTGAATTTGACATTTTGCTTGACCGTGACCTTGATCTTAGACTTTGACCTTCCAAAATTTATCAATATTCAGATTTTTACATAACAGTTAATCCCTGCAAGTTTCATTACTCTACGATTAAAGTTGTGGCCAGGAAGCTGTTCAAAAAAAAATCACACACACGAAAACACACATTCAAACAAACAAAACAGGGGAGAAAACATAACCTTCTTCCAACTTCGTTGCCGGAGATAATACTGATAATAATAATAATAATAACTTTTTGTGCATGCTACATATAAGAGAAGACACATGAACAAGTAGGCCTATGCTATGTTATTTTATAATTTATAGTTTTCATTCATTAATAAAATCTATTCAGAATAATAACAACAATAATAATAATAACCACATTTATAAAATTGTGTCAAAAGTACAATTTAAAAAAATGAAACGAAATTAGCTGTGGAGACAGAAAGAATGCAGCAAAAACACCTTAGTCTTAGTAATGCCTACAGAGCACAACGTGGGGTGTACTGGTGGCATTAACCCCCCCCCCCCCGGAATTGATAAAACGGCTAACACTATATAGAATCGATTTATCAAGAAAACAATCTACTTTTTCCACCCATTTTCCTCAAATCACCAAATTCCGTTTGGCCGTTTTACAGCAACAACGGAAATAACAACCGGCGCCCCCCCCCCCTCTCTCTCTCTCTCTCTCTCTCTCTCTCTCTCTCTCTCTCTCTCTCTCTCTCAAATAATTACAGGTTTGGTAAGACCTAAACGTACCTTGATTTGCCGTTCCAGCAAAAACAATCACCGTTCTACCTTGTAAATAAGCTTGAGTTTCCTCTCGATTTTTTATAAGCTTCATTGACGAAGAATTAATAAACACGCAAAGATAACCACACAAATTATAAAGACTACAGAGACACGTCTTTACGCCAAGGAGGCGTCGTTACAACTAAGTGATTTATCACTTCCTCTTTCGGTGTTTCAATCAAATGCTTAGAACAACCCAATTTCAACTGGTGATCCAAAAAGTTGCCAATCTGTAATTTTAATAATTGATTATTTTTGGTTTAACCCCACAATAAACACTAGTCGTAAGTAAACTTATACAACATTGCCTCACCCCTAAATTAGTAATTAGTCCACATTAATGTATCTTTGCCCTCTAATTTCTAAATTAAATCCATGAAATGTAGCTCGTGACGTCTCACCGATAACATGACCGTATCCTATCAACAAACATTTTGCCCTTTCCTATTCATTTATTTTTCTTTTTCGTTAACTTCTCTTTGCTAGAATAGATTGTTGTTGTCTAAGAATACCCCTTCGTTATGTGTTCATAGCGTAAACCAGAGCGAAATGAGCCAGTAACATCAGTTTAATTACAATCAAAAGTTAGGTGGTTCGGCTTTTAGGCCGATAGATAGGTGGGATGCCTATAGGGCCATTTGAATATCTTTATGGGGCTATTTTTAAGCAGATTTAGATAATTGCGTTGGCCATTCTTTACTAACTTTATAATGTTGCTTTAAGGGCTTTATACCATGAGGTTACTTTGACGATTGCCCATGGAAATGCTCCGAAAATAAAATTCAAGGTTGTGTCAGTACGAGTTTATTGGTGTCCTTAAATGACTTGAAAATACAGCCTTTCAAAACTGATGACATTTTTGCTTAAAATTGCTTTAAAACTGATTTAAAAACAGTCCAGTTTTATTGTTGAACGATGCTTTGCACGGAATATTTTATAAGCATTTCATTTAACACTACATTATACTTAGAGACTCACATGATAATAATAGGTTGAGCATCGGCGCTTTCAAGTTATTGAATAGAAATTTAGTTACGAGATGTGTTCAAAAGGGATATTTTCATTAATATAACAATACTATATCGTGAATAATGGCGAGAGTTATGTATAATATAACTGTTTCATCTTTTTTTTCTTTTTTTTTTTGGTGGCGAGGTATGTGAGCTGCGTTACTAACTTTCTAACGTGGTGCCAACACTCAACTTCCACACCACGCCTGGAATATTACAATGCATTTTGTATTTACAGTTTAGCTGTATTTATAGTTTGGTTGTAGTTGTAGATGCGAGGTTACTTTTCATACAACTAACAGTTTGAAAAAAAAAAAAGTTGTCTTGAAGTTTACACTTCAAAGGGAATTACGACCTATTTAGTCTGGCGTTTAGAAGGGCATAACCGACACCAAAGCGGTTTCTAACTTCACAGAAGTTTGTCAACGGTTATTGGCTATAATAGATGGAGTGGAAGTTCGAGAAGCTATCGGTTCAAATTGGTTTGCTAAAGAGGATAAAGTTGCAAATATGTTTACAAGTAAACATACACACACACGAATGTTACCTATATTTACATTTAAAAACTAATCAATGTAAACTGCTTCTGGTTCATCTGATGTATAAAACGAATGGGAATATTACTGAATAACCATTTCCTTCATTTGAGATGTATGCAATTCATACAATAATTGAAATTGGTTATACTAATAACAATATTCAAAGTATGCTCCTTCGAGTCTCTACTTGGTTTCCCTTTTCATCACTGCTACATCATACATGTAGGCCTAGACCTGATTATCTAATTCCGTGATCAGGAAGCGAGACAGTTCCGGAGTTAACGAAAAAAAAATATATTAAAAAAGAAAAAACATATGAAATACTTATATTGGCAAGTGAAGGTATCACTAAATTAATAAGTTGATTCTAGGAACGTTAAGTTTTTCCTGATCAAAATTACTGGTTCATTTATTTGCAGAATTACTTGTATAAACTCGTGTTACAAACTGTACAAAGTTTCCTCTTTGAGGTAAGCCCATAGTTTTCTTAACGATTACACGCTATCTCTACATGTTACCTTCTATACATTTTAATCTCTCTCTCTCTCTCTCTCTCTCTCTCTCTCTCTCTCTCTCTCTCTCTCTCTCTCTCTCTCTCTCTCTCTCTCTCTCTCTCTCTCAGTTTTCATAGATGCTTTCCTCTTATTTTTGTAACGTTTATATCATCAATTTGCTTTTTCGATTTGGGAATTTACGAATATGGCTAGGTCCTAGATCGATATCTCTCTGATCCCAAACCTTTTTGTAGGAATATATATATATATATATATATATATATATATATATATATATATATATATATATATATATATATATATATACATACATATATATATATATATATATATATATATATATATATATATATATATATATATATAGGTGTGTGTATGTTTGTGTGTGTGTATCCCTTTCTTCGTTGATACCTTAACGTGGTGAAAATGGTTTGTTCATCGCCATGTTATTATTATTATCATTATTATTATTATTATTATTATTATTATTATTACTTGCTAAGTTACAACCCTAGTTGGAAAAGCAGGACACTATAAGCCCAGGGGCTCAAACAAGGAAAATAGAACTGTAAGGAAAGGAAAAAGTGGAAAATAAAATATTTTAAGAAGAGTAACAACATTAAAATAAATGTCTCCTATATAAACTTTATAAACTTTAACAAAACAAGAGGAAGAGAAATTAGATAGAATAGTATGCCCGAGTGTACCCTCAAGCAAGAGAACACTAACCCAAGACAGTGGAAGACCATGGTACAGAGGCTACGGCCCTACCCCAGACTAGAGAACTGCTTACCATAGCTAAAGAGTCTCTTTTACCCTTAGCAAGAGGAAAGTGGTCACTGAACAATTACAGTGCAGTAACCCTTTGGTGAAGAAGAATGGTTTGGTAATCTCCGTGTTGTCAGGTGTATGAAGACAGAGGAGAATATATACAGAATAGGCCAGAATATTCGGTGTATGTGCAAGCAAAGGGAAAATGAGCTGTAACCAGTCAGAAGGATCTAATGTAGTACTGTCTGGCCAATCAAAAACTGTACTAGGTTAGTTTGCTGTGAGCGATCAGACGAAAGTCCCCACCATCACCAATCCGCACGGGCCAGCGTGGCGATGAAAACTGGCCAAACACCGACATGAATAAGTACATGTCTAAGGCCTTTATCTTGCATTGGACTAGAAACAGCTGCATTTCCTGTTGTGCGTGTGCTTGTGTCTATGAGAGAGAGAGAGAGAGAGAGAGAGAGAGAGAGAGAGAGAGAGAGAGAGAGAGATTAAATCTTATTTACTTTTCCATTTCCATGACTAAATATATTACTTGTGAAGGGAATGTAATCTTGCTAATGGCGCAAACCAAGATGGCGGGTGGGAAGACGGGCTACCTGAAATTCGTCTTAAATACAATTAGAGTTGGTTGTGATTAGCGTCTGCATTCGAGCACGACAAAAGAGAGAGAGAGAGAGAGAGAGAGAGAGAGAGAGAGAGAGAGAGAGAGAGAGAGAGAGAGAGAGAGTTTGTTTAATGATTAGACACGCTTTCAACACCACCTGTCACCACCTGTGAACATCCATTTAATATAAATGATGTCCAGACATGGTGGGGAGAGAGAGAGAGAGAGAGAGAGAGAGAGAGAGACAGAGAGAGAGAGAGAGAGAGAGAGAGAGAGAGAGAGAGAAAAAAAAATTCAATAAGCCCTAATTTGTGCATATAAATGTTAAATGCCAAGTTTTTATATATACATAGTATCTGCTTGTGGTGGTCAGTCTTTAGGGCATTGTCCTGCTTGATAGAGCAATGTCACTGTCCCTTGCCTCTGCCATTGATGAGTGGCTTTTAAACTTTTAATGGCTATTTGCATTTTCAGAATCAATATGAGTAGGCTATTAATCTAAACCAATGCTTCACTAGTATTACGTCAAATACATTCACAAAAGATTCATCTCAGGTTTTTTGTTTCTAGATTTTATGAATATAAAGTCCGAGGCTGAGTGAGGATACCTTAACATAGTGAAAGCGTATGTGTACCGCCATGATCATCAAAGCTGTACTGGTCAGGGAAACCAATACTAGGTCGGTTTGCTGTGAGCGATCAGACTGAAATCTCCCACCATCACCGATCCGTAGTGGTCAGCATGGTGATGAAAATGTCCAAACCCCAGACATGAAAAAGGATATGTCTGAGGTCTTTAACCTGCAGTGGACTAGAAACTGGTGGATTTGCTGGTGTTATTTATATATATATATATATATATATATATATATATATATATATATATATATATATATATATATATATATATATATATATATATATATATACAATTCTCGTATAAAATGATGAGTCAGAATTAATAAACAATTTATGTGCATAGGTCTTTTTCCCCCTGCAAACTTTCTCCTTTCAGTACTTGAAAGAAAGAAATCCTGTCTTGGAATGAATCAGCAGAAGAAGAAAAAGTTTTATTCTTAACAACTTTCATACGAGTCTTATACTAGTATTATTACGATTGACGGTGCAATGATTGGGAGAGAGAGAGAGAGAGAGAGA
>NC_090749.1:71592157-71604657 GCF_036898095.1 Palaemon carinicauda
TTCATCGCCACGCTAACCACTACGGATCGGTGATGGTGGAAGATTTTAGTCTGATTGCTCACAGCAAACCAACCTAGTATTGGTTTCCTTGACTAGTACATCTTTGCTGATCATGGCAGTACACAAACACTTTCACCATGTTAAGGTATCCTCTTTCAGCCTCGGAATATATATTAAAAAACTAGAAAAAAAGAACGCAAGATGAATATTTTGTGAATGTATTTGACGTGATACTAGTGAAGCATTGGTTTAGATTAATAGCCTACTTATATTGATTCTGGAGTTGTAAATTGCCATTTAAGGCTTAAAGGCTTCTCATGAATAGCAGAGGCAAGGGACAGTGACATTACCCTATCAAGCAGGACAATGCCCTAGAGACTGACCATATACACTTATGATCAGCGCAAAAGCTCCTTCTACACCCGAGCTAGGACCAAGGACGGCAAGACAATGGTTGCTGATGACTCAGCAGATAGACCTATAGGCTCCCCCAAAACCATTATCCTTAGCTCACAAGGATGATAAGGTTGCAGCGACCAAAGAAACTAACGAGTATGAGCAAGACTGAATTCCCAGTGTGGCGTTCACAAGTCAGGGACGTTACCGCATCGGCCACCACAAGCATATAATATGATATTAACTTGACATTTAACATTTATATACACAAATTAGGGCTTATTGAATTCTCTCTCTCCCTCTCTCTCTCTCTCTCTCTCTCTCTCTCTCTCTCTCTCTCTCTCTCTCTCTCTCTCTCTCTCTCTCTCCTGTCGTGTTCGAATGCAGACGCTAATCACAACCAACTCTAATTGTATTTAAGACGAATTTCAGGCAGCCCGTCTCCCCACCCGCAATCTTGGTTTGCCCAATTAGCAAGATTACATTCCCCTCACAAGTAATAGATTTAGTCATGGGAATGACAAAGTAAATAAAATTGAATCTCTCTCTCTCTCTCTCTCTCTCTCTCTCTCACACACATAGGGACACAAGCACACACACAACAAGAAATGCAGCCGTTTCTAGTCTACTGTAAGATAAAGGCCTCAGACATGCCCTTATTCATGCCTGGTGTTTGGCCAGTTTTCATCACCACGCAGGCCCGTGCGAATTGGTGATGGTGGGAGACTTTCGTCTGATCGCTCAAAGCAAACTAACCTAGTACAGCTTTTGACTGGCCAGACAGTACTACATTAGATCCTTCTCTGTGGTTACGATTCATTTTCCCTTTGCCTACACATACACCGAATATTCTGGCCTATTATGTAAATATTCTTCTCTGTCCTCATACACCTGACAACACTGAGATTGCCAAACAATTCTTCTTTACCCAAGGGGTTACTGTACTATAATTGTTCAGTAACCACTTTCCTCTTGCTAAAGGTAGAAGAGACTCTCTAGCTATGGTAAGCAGATCTCTAGTTTTGGGTAGTGCCATAGCCTGTGTACCATTGTCTTCCACTGTCTTGGGTTGGAATTATCTTGCCTTGAGGGTACACTCGGGCATGCTATTTTATCTAATGTATCTTCCTCTTCTTTTGTTAAAGTTTATATAGTTTATATAGGAGATATTTATTTTAATGATGTTACTCTTCTTAAAATATTTGATTTTTCCCTTTTTCCTTCCTGACTGGACTATTTTCCCTGTTGTAGACCCTGGGCTTATAGCATCCTGCTTTTCCAACTAGGGTTGTAGCTTAGCAAGTAATAATAATAATAATAATAATAATAATAATAATAATAATAATAATAATAATAATAATAATAACATGGCGATGAACTAACCATTTTTACAACGTTAAGGTATCAATGAAGAAAGGGATACACACACACACACACACACACACACATATATATATATATATATATATATATATATATATATATATATATATATATATATATATATATATATATATATATATATATATATATATATATATATATATATGGTGTCCGGTCAATTTGTCGATGGCAATTCATCGTTGCTCAATTTGTCCCATACATGCATCTATTCCAAACATTCCAAATAGTTAATGGTATGGTGGTTCAAGACGTCGCATCCTTTCTCCTCTTCCTCTAAGGGGTCCTATGTAATTATTCTCAAAATAGGAAACTACCAATTGTGGCATATCATCATCATCTACAAGTTCCTCGTAACCATCGATAACATCATCTACCGGTAAGAAGGCAAGAGCAACAAAACAGCGCATTTTAAGGCTAAAACTGTCATCTTGGTCATATCTGCTTTTCATTCCTTCTTGAACTATATGCTTGTACACATCTTGCCTTAAATAAAACAAACAGCACGCTAAATTTGAGACAAGAAATTATTCAAGAAATCCATTATTCGCTGCTTTTTTTTTTTTTTTTCAAAACCCATAAGTATGCAATCTAGGCATTCGTCCTGCAGCAATTCACTTATTTTGGCAAAAAGTCTTTTATATGTGTTTTGGCTTTTGTTTGATAGCAATGCAAACAATCGTGGGACATTTATATTATCCATCTGTACTTGCACTAAATATAATTAAAAAAAAAATACTAGAACAGCATTTAAATGTTCCGTCTGCCGCCCAAGACTTGTACACTTTTAAATGTCTCAGCGCTTCATCACTTGCAAATATTCGATTCCATTATCATACTAAAAAAAATTGCATTAGTGTCTAAGCAAGAGTATTGACTTGGAATGGAGAACCCAACATTTGTTTGTTGGGTTGCGGGATAATTAAAATCTGCTTGCCTTCAACGTCTGATATTCTTACTCATTAATTTAGTGGTACCTTTAATTGTCAAAATAAATATTTCAAATGTTTTCATTTATTTATTCGTTATCTCTTGAACTGTCTAGCCTCCTGATCACGTAAATAATTAGGCCTAGGTCTACATTTATGATATAGCAATGATGAAAAGGGAAACCACATATAGACTCGAGGGAAGATTCTTTTAATAGTGTTATTACCATAGCCTCTTTCAATTACTGTATGAAAAGCATACATTTAGAATTAAGGAAATGGTTATTCAGTAATGTTCCCATCCGTTTTATTCGTCAGTCGAACCACAAACGGTTTACATTTATTCGTTTTTAAGTGTAAATATAGGTAACGTAACGTGTGTGTGTGTGTATGTTTACTTGTAAACATATTTGCATCTTTATCTCCTTTAGCAAACCAATTTAACCGATAACTTCTCGAACTTCCACTCCATCTATTATATTCAATAACCGTTGACAAACTTCTGTCAAGGTAGAAACCGCTTTGGTGTCGGTTACGCCCTTCTAAATCCCAGACTAAATGGGTCGTAATTTCCTTTGATGTGTAAACTTCAAGACAATTTTTTTTTAACTGTTAGTTGTATGAATAGTAACCTCCATCTACAACTACAACCAAACTATAACTACAGCTAAATTATAAATACGGCATGCATTGTAACATTACAGGCGTGGTGTTGGACGCCATGTTAGAAGTTAGTGACATCTTGTTGAAGCAGCTTACATACCAAGCCACAAAAAAAAAAAAAAAGAAAAAAAAAAGGGGGATGATATGGTTATACATAACTCTCGGCATTATCACGATATAGTATTGTTATATTATTGAAAATACCCCATTTGAAGACATCAGTTAATTAAAATTCTATTCAACAACTTGAAAGCACCGATGCTCAAACTATGTATTATCATGTGTCTCTAGTATGTACTGTACCGTTAACTGAAATGCTTTTAAAATATTCAGCGCAAAGCATCGTTTAATAGTAAAACTGGACTGTTTTTCAAGCAGTTTTATAAAATAAAAATGTCACCTGTTTGAAAGTCTGTATTTTGAAGTTATTTAACAACACCAATAAACTCGTACTGAAACAACCCTGATTTTTATTTTCGGAGCATTTCCCTGCGCAATCGTCCAAGTAACCTCATGGTATAAAACCTTAAAGCAACACTATAAAGTTAGTAAAGGCAAAAGCGATCTATTCTAGCAAAGAGAAGTTAACGGAAAAAAAGAAAAATAGAATAAGAAAGGGTAAAATGATTGTTGATAAGTTACGTCCATACCATAATATGCTGGAGTCAGTGAGACGTCACGAGCTACATATCATGGATTTAATTTAGAAATTAGAGGGTAAAGAAAGTTAATTACTAAGTTAGGGGTGAGGCTGTGTTGTATTAGTTTACTTATGACTAGTATTTATTGTGGAGTTAACCGGAAATAATCAATTATTGAAATTACGGATTGGCAACGATTTGGAACACCAGTTGGGACTCGGTTGTTCTCACGGGTTGTTCTAAACGGTTGATTGAAACTCGAAAGAGTCGAATGAAGTTATATATCATTTAGTTGTAACGACGCCTCCTTGGCGTTAAGACGTCTTTTCGTTGTCTTTATAATTTGTGTTGTTATCTTTGCCTGTTTATTAATTCTTCGGTCAGTGAAAACTATAAAATCAGGAGGATAATCAAGCTTATTTAATAAGATAAAACGGTGATGGTATTTGCTGGAAAGGCTAATCAAGGTACGTTTAGGTCTCGCCAAACCTGGAATTTTATTTGAGAGAGAGAGAGAGAGAAGTGGTTGTTATTTCCGTTGTTGCTCTAGAGTCTAGATCTAGAACGACCAAACGGAATTTGGTGATTTGAGGAAAATGGGTGGAAAGAAGTAGATGGTTTTCTTGACAAATCTGTTATATGTAAAGTGTTAGCCCTTTTATCAATTCCATGGGGGGGGGGGGGGGGGGGGGGGGAGGTATTTAATGCCACCAGTACACCCCACGTTGTGCTCTGTAGGCGTTACTGAGATGTTTTTTTATTTTACTTTTTACCCAATTTTATAAATTTAGTTATTTTCTGTTTACGATATTTATAGTTGTTATTCTGAATAGATTTTATCAATGAATGAAAACTAAGAATATATAATAACATAGCATAGGCCTACTCGTTCATGTGTCTTCACTTATATATAGCATGCACTAAAATTATTATTATTATTATTATTATTATTATTATTATTATTATTATTATTATTACAACGAAGCTGGAAGAAGGTTATGTTTTCTCCCCTATTTGTGTGTATTTTTTTTTTTTTTTTTTGGTGACCAGCTTCCTGGCCACAATTTTAATCGCAGAGTAATGATCAGGGATTAACTGTTATATAAAAAAAAAACGGGAAATTATTAAATTTTGTAAGGTCAAGGTCACGGTTAAGCAAAATGTCAAATTCACGTAATTAGCCATAAGTTTTGACATTGTTGTCACAGAGACTTCAAACTTGGCTCATATTTGAGTGTATGAAAATCTACGGCCAAGGTAGATCAAAAGGTCGAGAAATAAGCTGCCTTGGCGATCTGCGCTCTATTGGGTTGTCCCACTAATTATTATTATTATTATTATTATTATTATAGTCGACGATATAATTACTCTTAATTATTTCGTCCAAGGGTAGGCCTACGCTAGGCATTTTCAAAGGTGAAACGAATATTTAAGATTATATACAAATTGCTACATTGCTCTTCAAGTTCCGCCATCGAACGCGGTTTTACTCTGTTGTGAAACGACACACGCACACACACACACAAAAGGCAGCCTTTAACTTTAGACCAGTATCGCCAACTTGCCAACTTTTAAATCCGATTTATTGAATAGTCTCTCTCTCTCTCTCTCTCTCTCTCTCTCTCTCTCTCTCTCTCTCTCTCTCTCTCTCTCTCTCTCAAACGAAAGCCAGTCTGGTGACATCAACGTCATTTGAAACATTTTCGATGACAACTGTTAAAGACGTTGAATTTAAAATCTGGAGAATTTCATATTGACTTTGATGCGCAAAGAACGTTATCATAATGGCTTTGACTATTAATAATAAATTATTTATATTTCGTTTGTTTATGAAATATAATACGTTCGACATTAAACTATTCCACTGCAGGGCAAAAAGCCTCAGACACGTCCTTCCACTCGGGTCTGTTTACGGTCTTTCCAAGGTCCTTTAATGGGAAGACCTTGGGTTTTTCTATGCCTGTCTATACCCGAAAATCTCCTTAGTTCAGTAATCCATCGTCTTCTCCTCCTTCCCCTGTTCTGTTTACAATCTCGTGGGGCTCATGTTATTCTTAATATTCATCTATTGTCTGTCTTTCTCATTTTATGTCTTACCCATGTCCATTTCATATTCTTACAAGTTTTTAGAATATCCTCTACTTTAGTTTGCTCTCGTATCAATGTTGTTCTTTGTCTGTCTTATTTATTCCCATCATTATATATTTTTCTTTTGTTATTTGAGTTGTAACTAGCTTATATTCTAAGGCTTTTGAAAGCCTCCAAGTTTCTGATATATATATATATATATATATATATATATATATATATATATATATATATATATATATAGGTCTAGACTAATTCACAATTTTAGGTGGGTTTATGCGTTTTAAAAATTCTTCCAGCTAATTGTTAAATGCCAACTTTGCCGTTAGATAATTCAAGATAGTTAATTAAATACGAGATTACTGCTTAAATTCTCTGATTAAATATAGCCTATATATTCAATAAATCACTGTTTTATATCAGCTATGGTTTTAGAAAACTACTCTTCGTGTAGCACTTGCTTATGCAAACATTTCATGCCCTCCACATTCTAACATTAACGTCTTCTGTAATTTCTGTCTGTTAAGACCTACCTACTCACAAACTTTGTCAAATATGTTTTTAGAGGTGTTTAAGGATGCTCTTTATTCTTCTAACCTTTTTTTTATATATTCTTTTTAGCCATATGTGGAGTGTTCAGTTAATAATAGACATTAGGGTGGCTGTGCCATGCAGGTTTCTGAGGGTCACTTTAGTCTTTAGCACTTCCATTATTTGGTACGTAAAATTCTTTACAATCTTTACTACTGAATGAATTGTATTGGTTATTCTGGATGTTCAACATGTAGATATCGAGATATTTGTCATATAAAGACTGAAAGGCACCACAGAGAGAGAGAGAGAGAGAGAGAGAGAGAGAGAGAGAGAGAGAGAGAGAGAGAGAGAGAGAGAGAGAGAGAGAGAGAGAGAGAGAGAGAGAGTTATTTGTCTTACTCTAGAACGGTCAAACAGGATATACTTTAAGTGCTGCTTTTTCGGTCTTATATAGCAGGGAACCCTACTCTCTACAGCAGGGTTTCCCAAACTTCAGGACACCAAGGAGCCCCTGAGGAGGGCAAACATTAATTTCAAATTTTAATATTAACTAATGATTTTTGGGTTCCTTGACTTAAGGCTTAATCCATAGGGAGCAACCACAAAAGCGTTGACAAATTTGCTTCTTTGGTTGTCTGAGATATGAGTCATGAAAATATAATGTATACCAGGTAAAGAATGCTCATAATGGATGTATATGAGAATAAACTTACGAATGATATCGACAATGAAAATTAATAGGTCGAAGAAAATCATAACTAAAGAATGGTCTTTATTATTATTGTTCTTCTTAAATTGATAGCTAAAATTCATGCCAGTTAATAACAGAAAGAGCTGTTCAATACAAAATATAAAAAACTATCAGAAGTAATAAAAAATAGCAATGGAATTCGATATGGAGAAATAACTAATTCAGAATGAAACAAAATCTAATGACCTAATTGCAGCTGTTGTTTTGCATTGCAAAGCTTTTCAAAGTCGGGCATGATCGAAGTAACTTGTAGTTTCATATTTTCTGCATTCAAATTATTTCTATATTTAGTTTTAGTAGCTGCATACAAAGAGAATGTTTTCTCACAAAGATAAGTTGTTGGGAAGCGCATCAAAAACTTAAGGGCTTGAGCTGCAATTTCTGGACAGTCTTCAAGTAGGTTTATCCAAAATGTTGAAAGTTCACTTTCCTTAAATTTTGCTTTCAACTTAAAGTTGGTTGTAATGTCTATTAACTGTTCCATCTCTCTCAAATACAGTTCTTGTGTGTTTTGGGAATCAAGAAATGGATCTTGAATCCAGAGAACTTTTTCAGTATTAGAAATAAAATACTTGCCAGTTAATTCAACCATCGTAGACAGATGCTGAGATAATAGAGACTTTTATGTCTGTATGAAGAGAAAGCTGGTTGGCAAGTAGATATTCACAAAGGTGTTCAAAACATTTATATTTTCCCTCGAGAATGCAATCATTCCAGAGCTTCAACTTTGCGTTGGAGATCATTTATCTTACTTTGAGCTTTGAAATATGTAACTTTGTTGCCTTGAAATTAAATATTTGCTTCATTTAAATGAGCAAATATATCTGAAAGATAAGCCAGTCTCTGTAGCCATATTTTGTCCTTCAATTTGGAGGCTAAATCGTTCTCCAGGTTTGACAAAAACTCGTAAACCTCTTCATGCAACTCATAAAACTTAACCAGCACTTTCCCTTTAGAAAGCCATCGAACGGCAGTGCGTAATATCAAGGCTTTGTGAGTGCTAACCATATATTTGCACAATAAACTAAAGATGCGAGAATTATGTGGTCTTGTAAACATTGAGAATTATTTATGGGGTCTTCAGATTTTACTTATTATACTTATTATATTTTTTTTCTTATTCTTCTCCTTTATAAAAGGACTAATTGGCAACTTTTCATCAAGGCCACTATAGTTATTGTGTCAAATTTCCACAAAATATTTTGGGGGCCTGGATGAGGAGCTTAGCATTTGCTTATACTTGTTCATTAGTTGTTCCTGTTCGTGGTTTTACCATATTTTCGTGTTTATACCTTTTTTTTTTTATTTTTGAATAATCAAAAATTGTTGCATTTTTTGTTAATTTATTTTTTTTTACTTTCGTTTTCATGAACCATCCTGAAACTCTTTACACCTGTAGTTATATATCATATCTCTTTCCAATGAAAACAGATCAATAATTAAATGTCGTTAGCCATTAAATTTTTCCATATAAGGTATTTGGTCCTCTTTAAGAAAGGGCTTCCGGAGCCCCTCAACCTCACTCATGGAGTGGAGCCCACTTTGGGAAACCCTGCTCTACAGACCCCAAAAGGTCATTTTATCATGTTCCTTCGATATCATTCAACATTTCACACCACATATTGCTCGTTTATTGTCAAATCCACAATATCGAAGCACTTACAAAATAAAAAAGTCTTCAGTTCCTCTCGAACGTCTTTATAATATCTTCAATCTTTCGAATGTCTAGTGGAAGCTTATTGTAGTCTCAAGGCCGCCTAATTAAAGGCCTAGTAGACCTACTGTAGACATACATCTAGCTTACAATAATTTGAAACCATATATAACTATTCTCGTGCTAACACGATTTGTTAGCTGCACATTATGTAGCAATTCTCTTAGATGTCTTCTACGTCCGGTTCTGATAACTTGGTGTATTGTACATATTGTAAACTCATTTCTCGTTTTGATAGGCAGCCTTTGACTAAAAGAAATTGGTATAAAGTAGATATGGATTTCATGACGAATCGGTTAATGTCACCACTAGGCCTACGCCCTATGTTTGGCCCTGTAAGAGTTAATAAGGTGTTTTTACAACATTCCTTTTCCACCTCCAAAGCTAATTTTGTTCTAGTTTTTATTATTTTTCTGAATAGATTTTATCAATGATTGAAAACTGAAAATCTATAAGTTAGGGGTTGCCAGATTAGAATATTAGAAATCCGGAACACCTGAAATTTTAACCATATACAGTATATAGATTTACACCTCCATACACAACCAGGAGAATATATTATAAAACGTATAGATAATTATCACTTAACTGAAAAAAAAAACATAAACCAGTTATTTTAATGGATTTTAAAGAAATCAAGTGGTAAATAATTTAGAAAATTAACAATCAATACATTCAGAAGCTAAACCAACTTCCTTTCATTTGGAGCTTTTAAGCCAATATGAAAAAAAGAACATTCAACTCGAAGTTTTTACTTTTTAATTATATTTCTCTGATTTTGCTTTTTCCAATAGGTCCTTGTTTTCTAACACCTGCTTATCAAATTATTTATACCGAAAATTAGGGCTTGGCTCCATGTGTATTTTAAGATAGCTTTTATGGAAACCACATCCAACTTGTGCCGCTCATCAGTGAAAATAAAGGTTCAACATTAGCATTATGAGATATAATACTAAATGTATAAGTAATGGCACATAATTAACATATATGAATATTGTTCTTGAATTAGATTCAGTCAAGTGAAGGATAGCTAAGGTATCTATTCAGCAGGTTTGACCATTAACATACCGTAGGACTATAGCCGTTGATGGATCATCACTTACATTACGTAACGGTATTATTATTATTATTATTATTATTATTATTATTATTATTATTAATTATTATTATTATTATTATTATTATTCACTGACGAAGTCTACACCGAACAGTCTGCCCTATTCTTTACATTCTGGCCTATTTTTTTTTTTTACATATTATCCTCTTTCCTTTTACACTTCACCCAGTGGGTTAATTACTGCACTGTAATTGATCAGTGGCTACTTTCCACTTGGCAAGGATAGAAGTTCGTCTAGGAAAAGGGCACTCCTAATAAAATCAAAGTTCTCTAGTCTTTGGTAGTGCCATAGCCTATGTATCATAGTCTTCCACTGTCTTGGGTTAGAGTTCTCTTGCTTGAGGGTATAGTTGGGCACACTATTTCCTCTGTTTCCTTATTTCCTTACTTCACTGGAGAACTGTTATGCGTAATGAAATGCCTCACCATTTACAAAAGTTCCTGTTAATGACTTATTGAGTTTCCTCTCCTATACCTATGTTCTTGCCAATGTACGCAACCCGTCAATATGACTCCTAAATATTTGGATAGATATGCACACGCAGATTCAACCGGTCCCATTCCCTCTCCCTCTCCTAATTACAACACGCTAATTGGGGCAGTTTGTGAGAGATTGTAATTGTCCAAGTGGTTTGTTCGTCAGCCTAACAAGAAAGAAATATATAGATTTATATATATATATATATATATATATATATATATATATATATATATATATATATATATATATATATACACGTGTGTATGTGTGTATATATATATACACACACACACATATATATATATATATATATATATATATATATATATATATATATATATATATATATATATATATATATATATATATATATATATCCAGACGCGTGGCCTTTATTATAACATCCTGCTTTTCCAACTAAGGTTGCTGCTTAGTTAGTTATAATATGTGGAATCATTTATAACCATTCTTTCAGATTAAGGATTGATCACTCTAGATGTTCAGTAAATAGATATTTATTAATCTCAAGAACACTTTTGTGGATAATGAACTGGTTCCAATGTTTTCAAAAGTTCTGTTAGATGTCTTGTTGGCTACATATTGTATTCCCATGAGTTTCCATTAGTAACCAATACTGTTATTGAACTCATTTGTTAACTTTGACGGCTGCTTTACCGGTTTAATACAGCAGGGGAATTGACGGTTGCTTTTCCGGGCCCATATGGCAGGGGAACACCACTTTCTCCGGGACCTCCACTGTCGTTTTATCTTGTTCATTTAGAGTATTTAACTTTTCATATCACATATTGCTTATTTACTGTCAAGTTGTCACTGTCAAACGACTCACAGAATAAGAAAGTCTTCAGTTTGCTCTCGAAAGCCTTAATATTTTCAATTATTCAGATGTCTTCCTAGGTGCTTATTGTATAGTCTCGGGGCCGCATATCTAAAGGTAAAGGCTCTAGAGCCTACAGTAGACATATATCTAGGTTCCAATAGTAAGTTTAGATACAGTGGAGAGTCTCGTGATAAATGTTTGGTATGGCTATGAGTAATCCTTTGTTTCCTCTTTTATTGAACATATCTAAGTTTTGAGACTAGATTGGTATCTTCAATTTGGTTCACACATTTTTTTTTTTTTTTGTATCGTTATGATGATCATCTTCTGGGTATTCTAAAAGAACATTTTAATATTGAGGTTATTTGTTTGCTATCATTGGGGTTGTGGGAAGCTGTTGGAAACGTCCCTGCTTGGCTATATGCTTGACTGGGGTTCAAGATCCACTCAAAGCTCTATAGTTTCTTGTAGTGTTTGCAACTTTACCATCCTTGTGAGATAAGGATGGGATGTTTGGGAGAGCATATAGATCTACCAGCTGAGTCATTGGCAGCCAATGCCTGGCTCTACATGGTCCTAGCTTGGGTAAAGGGGAGAGTTTTCGCACTCATCTTATGTATACATGATCAGTCTCTAAGGCATTGTCCTTTTACTTGCCTCTGCCATTTATGAGTGACCTGTAAACCGAACATTTAATGCACGAGTTCCATCCATAGATTTTACTATTAAAAGGGAAGAAAATAACAGTAGGCTTATGCCGTTCTAAGACGTTTTGATTTTAGACCAGCAAATCAATTTTATTTTTCCATACTTAGAAACCCAAGTAATAATTTATGATTTAAAGGTTTTTGATCAGGCTATTCTAATGATATAAACTAAGTCATCAATTTTCCACTATGTACCAAAAGTTACTATGAATATGCAGTCCTGAGTACATAGAATATGAA
>NC_090749.1:71613142-71625642 GCF_036898095.1 Palaemon carinicauda
AAATGATAAATTACTGGTTTGATTTCTAAGTCAGGAAAATTTAAGATTATTAGCTGGTCTAAAATCAAAACGTATATGAACGGCATAGGCCTTCAGTTATTTTATTCCCTTTTAATATTAAATATAATCTATAGATGAAAATTGTGCATTAAATATTTCGTTTAAAGGTCACTCATGAATGGCAGAGACAAGTGGAAGGACAATGTCTTAGAGACTGATCATATACACATATGAGTGCTAAAACTCCCCCTCCACCCAAGCTAGGACCATGTAGAGCCAGCAATGGCTGCCAATGACATAGCAAGTAGATCTATAGGCTCTCCCAAACATCCCATCCTTAGCTCACAAGGATGGTGAAGTTGCAAACACTTCAAGAAACTATCGAGCTTTGAGTGGATCTTGAACCCCAGTCAAGCATATAGCCAAGCACGGACGTTTCAAACAGGTTCCCACAACGCCAATGATAGCAAAAAAAAAAAAAAAAAAAAACTCAATATTAAAATGTTCGTTTAGAATACCCAGAAGATGATCATCATAACGATACAAAAAAAAAAAAAAAAAAAAAAAAAAAAAAAAAAAAAAAAAAAAAAAAAAATTGTGTGGACCAAATTGAAGATACCAATCTAGTATTAAAACGGAGATATGTTCAATAAAAGAGGAAACAAAGGATTACTCATAGCCATACCAAACATTTATCACAAGAATCTCCACTGCAGCTAAACTTACTATTGGAACCTAGATATATGTCTACTGTACGCTCTAGAGCCTTTAGATATGCGACCCCATGACTATACAATAAGCACCTACGAAGACATCTGAATAATTGAAGATATTAAGGCTTTCGAGAGCAAACTGAAGACTTTCTTATTCTGTGAGTCGTTTGACAGTGACAATATGTGAACAATATGTGATATGAAAAGTTAAATACTCTAAATGAACAAGATAAAACGACAGTGGAGGTCCCATAGAGGGTGGTGTTCCCCTGCCATATGGGGCCCGGAAAAGCAACTGTCAATTCCCCTGCTGTATTAGACCGGAAAAGCAGCCGTCAGAGTAAACAAATGAGTTCAATAACAATAATGAAAACTCATAGGAATACAATATGTAGCCGACAAAACATCTTATAATTCATTAAGAGAACTTTTGCAAACAATGAAACCAGTTCATTATCCACAAAAGTTTTCTTGTGATTAAAAAATATCTATTTATTGAACATCCATAGTGATCAATCCCTAATTCTGAAAAAATGGTTGTAAATGATTTCACATATTATTACTAACTAAGCAGCAACCTTAGTTAGAAAAGCAGGATTTTATAATCAAGATCACGCATGAGGACACACACACACACACACACATATATATATATATATATATATATATATATATATATAATATATATATATATATATATATATATATATATATATATATATGTATGTATATGTATATATACATAGGCTATAGATAACGTATGTAAATATATATATATATATTATATATATATATATATATATATATATATATATATATATATATATATATATATATATATGTGTGTGTGTGTGTGTGTGTGTGTGTGTATATATATAAATATATATATATATATATATATATATATATATATATATATATATATACATATATATATATAAATGTGAATATACACACACATATATATATATATATATATATATATATATATATTATATATATATATATATATATCTGTGTGTGTATATGTGTGTATATATAGTATATATATATATATATATATATATATATATATATATATATATATATATATATATATATGTATATACACACACACATATATAATATATATATATATATATATATATATATATATATATATGTGTGTGTATATGTGTATATATATATATGTATGTATACTTACACACATTATATATATATGTATATATATATATATATATATATATATATATATATATATATATATATATATATATATATATATATATATACATATATATATAGATGTGTGTATATACATATATAAATACACGTATACACATATACACACATATATATATGTATATATACACATATATTATATATATACATATATATATATACACATATATTATATATATACATATATATACACACATACATATTATAATATATATATATATATATATATATATATATATATATATATATATATATACTGTATACATAAATCTATATATCTCTTTCTTGTTAGGTGACGAGCAAACTACTAGGACAATTACAATCTCTCATAAACTGCCCAAATTAGCATGTTGTAATTAGGAAAGAGAGAGGGGATGGGACCGGTTGAATCTGTGTGTGCATATCTATCCGAATATTTAGGAGTCATTTTGACGGGTTGCGTACAATAGCCAGGCGTTCTCCATCACGAGGCTCAATACTACGCAGTACTCTAGAAGTTTTATTCCAGCTGTGACCAAGTTGTGGAATGATCTTCCTAATCGGGTAGTTGAATCAGTAGAAATTCAAAAGTTCAAAGATGGAGCAAATGCTTTTTTGTTGACCAGGCGGACACGAGTCTTTTTATAGTTTATTTATGACATATCTGTTTTTGATGTTGTTAATAGTTTAGATATGACATGTCTGTTTTGACTTTGTTACTTTTTTAGAAAGATTTATTGTTAATTTGTTCTCTTCATTTATTTATTTCCTTGTTTCCTTTCCTCACTGGGCTATTTTTCCCTGTTGGAGCCCCTGGGCTTATAGCATCTTGCTTTTCCAACTAGGGTTGTAACTTGGATAGTAATAATAATAATAATAATAATAATAATAATAATAACATAGGTATCAGACAGGAAACTCAATAAGTCATTAACAGAAACTTTTATAAATGGTGAAGGCACTTCACTTCTCATAACAGTTTTCCAGTGAGGAAAAGAAATTAGGAAACAAAGGAAATAGTGCGCCCAACTATACCCCTCCAAGCATGAGAACTCTAACCCAAGACAGTGGAAGACCATGATACATAAGCTATGGCACTACCCAAGACAAGAGAACAATGGTTTGGTTTGAAGTGTCCTTTTCCTAGACGAACTTCTATCCTTGCCAAGTGTAAAGTAGCCACAGAACAATTACAGTGCATTAATTAACCCCTTGGGTGAAGTGTAAAATTATAGAGGATAATGTGTATAAAAAATAGGCCAGAATGTAAAGAATAGGGCAGACTATTCGGTGTAGATTTCGACAGTGAATAATAATAATAATAATAATAAATAATAATAATAATAATAATACCGTTACGTAATGTAAGTAATGATCCAGGAACGCCTATAGGCCCACGGTATGTTAACGGTCAAACCTGGTGAATAAAAGACTTAAGCTATCCTTCACGTGACTGAATTTGATTAAAGAACAATATTCAGATATGTCAATTGTGTGCCATTACTTATACATTTAGTATTCCATCTCATAATGCTAACGTTGAACGTGTATTCTCACTCATGAGTGGAAGAAGTTGGATGTGGTTTCCATAGAAGCTATCCTAAAATGCACCGGGAAACTTAATTTTCAGTATAAATAATTTTGATAAGCAGGTGTTAGAAAAATAAGGACCCAATGGAAAAAGCAAATTAAGAGAAGTATAATTCGATGATAAAAACTTTAAGAGTTGATTTTTTTTTTAATTTCTTATTTTCATATTGGCTCCAAATGAAAAGAAAGTTAGTTTATTTTCTGAATGTTTGTGTTGATTACTATATTTCCAAATTATTTTCCATTAGAGCTCCTTATAACCCATTAAAATTATTAGTTTATGTTTTTCACTAAAGTAATAATCATCTCTACATTTCAAAATATATTGGCCTAGTTGTGTATGGAGGTATAAATCTATATGCTGCATATGGTGTAAAATTTCAGGTGGCCCGGATTAATAATTTTTCAATATGGAAACTCCAACTTATACATTTTCAGTTTTTATTCATTGATAAAATCTATTCAGAAAAAAACAAAAGCTTTAACAAAATTAGCTTTGGAGGTGGAAAAGAATGTAGCAAAAAAAAAAAAAAAAAAAAAAAAAAAAAAAAACTTATTAACGCTTACAGATCACAACATACTGCGCAGGCCTAGTGGTGACATTAACCCCAATCCCTTTACTGCAATTAATAAAGTGGCTCAAACTTCAAACCGATTCGTCATGAAATACATCTCAACTTTCTACCAATTTCTTTCAATCACTGGACGGCTGACAAAGCGAGAATTGAGTTTAGAATATGTAAAATACACCAAGTTATCAGAACCGGACGTAGAAGATATCTAAGAGAATTGCTACATACTGTGAAGCCAACAAATCGTGTTAACACGAGAATAGTTATATATGGTTTCAAATCATTAGACCCTAGATATATGTCTTTTGTAGGCACTACGAGTCTAGAGCCTTTAAATATGCAGCCCTGAGACTATACAATAGCCTCCCACTAGACCAGTGTTTCCCAACCTTTTTTACCAATGGCACACTTAGGATCTTATAATAATATCACGGCACACTTGGAAAATTTAAGAGAAAAAATTAAGAGAATATATACTTGTAAATATGAGATGGAACTACAGACTTAGAAATAAAACACTTTTAAATATGAACTTACTTTATTTCAGTGTTTTTCTTAGAGTAAATTGTGAAGATGATTAGTGTGAAACTTGTGCCTGGTGTTTTTTGGCGACTTCCTCAATATTTGGTCGAATGTGTGATAAGCAGACCCTCATTTCTTCTTCAGTTGAGCGTAGTCTCTCTCGCTTCTTAGTTTTGATGTTATTTAGGGTTGGGAAGCCAAGTTCACATAAATAAGATGTAGAAAATTGCAACAAAAGTGATAAAGCTTTTTTAGATAATGTGGGATATTCCTCTTGAACAGATATCCAAAATGAGTCAATAGGTACAGTAGAATGTTTTATTTTTAGATCTCTGTCACTAGAAATGGTGGCCAGTTCCTCTTCTTCACACAACTGTAATCCAATATTAGAGGGAATATTCATGAAAGGATTTCGAATCCAATCATACTTCTCTGTGCTCAGTGATGGAAAATAGTGGTCGATGTTTTTCATCAAGCCCTGTCAGATGAGAAACAACAATAGGGATCATTTCTTTAATGCAAGTGGTACGCATTGAAGGAAACATATCAAAATTACCTGAGCTTGCTCTATTTTTCCAAATAATAATTTTCTTTTTTAGAGCAACTAACTTATCTGTTGAGGTCAGAATATTTTCATTTCTCCTTTGCATGCTACTGTTTGTGTTGTTTAATTGACTGAATATTTCTGTTAGGTATTCCAGTTTAGACATCCAAAGTTCACAACGATGCTCACAGAATTTTCCCTGCTTTTCTTGGTCGAAAAATACGATTAATTCCTTGTGTAATTCATGAACACGAGTTAATACCTTACCTTTCGATAGCCATCGAACTTCGGTATGCATTAGTAATCTAACATGCTAGGAGTCCATTCCTTTGCATAGTTGTTCAAATAATCTTGACTTCAAAGGCCTACTTTAAATATAATTTACTATTTCAACTAGCTGGTGTAACACCAGTTTTAAATCTTGTGATATTTTTGAAATAAGAACTTCTCTGTGTAAAAAGCAATGAGTACGAATAAGATCTGGGTTTTCTTTTTCTGCAAGAGATACAAATCCTTTAATACAGCCTGTCATACATGGGGGCTCCATCAGTGCAAATACCTACGCAAGATTTCCATGTTAAATTCATTTCTCTAAGGTAGTCAGTTATCACATCAAAAATATCTTGACCTCTAGTAGTAGTTGACATTCCTTTGCAACACAAAAAATGATTGATTATTTCACTGTCATCAATAAAACGTACAAATGCAAGCAAGTGACTAGTGTTGCTTATATCCGTGGACTCATCAACAGTTAATGCAAAAGTAGAATCCTGAATTTTTTTCTGAACCTTTTTTTTCAATATTTTCAGATAAATCTAAAATTCTTCTGTGTATTGTATCATTTGATAAGGGGATTTTGCCAATTTCTTTTTCAGCTTTCTCACCAAAACAGGATTGAACAATCTTTTTGCAAGCGGGGCAGTATAACTGACTCAGCAAGTGTGTGAGATTTAGATTTTAATGCTATTATTTCTGCGACTTCAATTGAAGCAAGCTGAGCCCTTTCTGATGCGGTCATTGTTTTCTCAAATACATTGCGCTGCTTCGATTGCCTTTGAAAATATACAAGATCTTTATCCTGCAGAGATGAATGTTTAGAAGTGAGATGTCTCTTTAACTTACTTGGTACCATGGATTCATTTGACATTTTATCGCCGCAAACTACACATAATGGATTTGGTTGAGCAGCATCTCCAGACCAAAAAAAATCCGAACTTCAAGTAGCTCTCATTATACTGTCTATTTAAATAATGGCGAATTTTTGCCTTTTTTACATTGGAGTTTGTTGGGTTCAATGATTGTTCACTATCAGACTCACGGCTGCCACTAGCCTCCTTTCTTATAAGAAATTTATCCATTGTGAAGGAATGCACTAAAATCAATAAACATGGTACTCTTGTCCTGCAAATACACTGGTCAATGGAATTATCATAAAACCCCAACAGACTGAATGAAACAAAAAGGCTAGTAATGTGATTGGTGAAGTGCACTACCATGACCACTCAAGTACTGTCTCAACCGACACTGACAACAAGACACCAAGAGTATGCAATGAGAGCGAGACTCAGACACGTATGATACGCGTAGGCAAGGTGACCAGAGCTCTGCTTTTGAGCGGAACAAATCAGTTAACTGATTGTACATATGCCCTACTTTTTTAATGTTACTAATATGTTCTGCTTTCTTATAAGTGTGCCCCAATATTTACTGAATTGTATGTGTGCATGTCTGAGAGAGAGAGAGAGAGAGAGAGAGAGAGTGAGAGAGAGAGAGAGAGAGAGAGAGAGAGAGAGATGTTATGTAATGGTTGATAGACCATCCATCCTCACATGTACATTCATCCAACGTTGTTTATATGTGAAGCTTTTAATAGTACAGGAGTCTCAAATGATGTGCATTTCTTTTACAGAAATATACCTACCAAAGACTGAACAAAAGGCATGCACATGATTTTAAGTAAAATTTAAATAACTATTGGCAAAGATATGTAAATTGTATTCATAATTATATCAAAAGATATGTGTGCATGTGTGTGTGTGTTTATAATTCCATATATATATATATATATATATATATATATATATATATATATATATATATATATATATATATATATATATATATATATATGTGTGTGGTGTGTGTGTGTGTGTGTGTGTGTACATATTGTGTATGTATGTATGTATTTATGTATGTGCTTTATGCATACACACACACACATGTACGGTATATACAAGAGGGAAGTGTCCTTCTTTTAGCTCACAAATCTGGTTACATTACGATGATTACGTATATGATACATATATCAATTATCAAACTTGGAAGTGATTAAACTCCTAACATCGATTGCAGATGATAGCAACAACGGGCAGCCTGAAGATCAAAATTCAATAACAACATAGCAATATACTCATTACAAGTAGACACAGTGCTACATTAAAATGCAACTATTTTGGTGGAAACAAAAGGAACTATACTAAAAACGGTTTAAAAGCATTAGGCAATACCACGTCATACATCCCAGACAGAACGACGCCCATCACAATACCGAATGCCATCTCCACTTATAATATTAAACTTTTATTAATTGTAGAATTATTATAAATATTATGACGAACTCAAATGGCTGAAAGTTACTTATGTAAACTGCAAAGTAGGCTATATTTTAAATAATTGTCAGTATCAATAAGCGTTACTTTTCATTCATGTGAAACCAAAATCTATACCCATTTTTCGTATTTTCTGGTGTGCCATGACTATATTTCGTGGCACACTTCAAATAATCTCGTGGCACACCAGTGTGCCGTGGCACACTGGTTGAGAATCACTGCACTAGACATTCGAAACATTGAAGGTATTATTAAGACTTTCAAGAGGAAACTGAAGACTTTTTTTATTCAATAAGTGCTTCGATAATGTTGATTAGACAATAGAAATAAACGAGCTATATGTTGTGTGAAATGTTGAATGCTCTCGAACAAACGTGATAAAATGATAGTGGAGGTCCTGTTGAGAGTAGGGCTCCCTTGCGGCATAGGACCGGAAAAGCAGCCCTTAAGTTAAGTAAATCCTGTTTGGACGTTCTAGGGTATGACAAATAACTCTCTCTCTCTCTCTCTCTCTCTCTCTCTCTCTCTCCTCTCTCTCTCTCTCTCTCTCTCTCTCTCTCTCTCAATATGCACACACATAATGGTGCCTGTAGGTCTTTATATAGCAAATATTCCGATATCTACATGTTGAACATCCAGAATAACGAACGCAATTAATTCTGTGACAAAGATTGTTAACAATTTTACGTACCATACAATAAATTGCTAAAGACTGCAGTGGCCCGTAGAAACACGCCTGACCCAGTCACCCAATTGTCTAACGTTAATTGAACACTCCTCAAATAAAAAAAAAAATAAAAAATAAATAAATAAAAATTAAATAAAATGTTTGAAGAATGAAGCGTATCCCAAAACTCACCTTTAAAATACAAATTTGACAAAGTATGTGAGTAGGTCTTAACAAACAGAAATTACAGAACACGTTAATATTAGAATGTAGAGAGCGTTGAATATTGGAATAAGCAACCGCTACACAAATAGTATTTCTCTAAAATTATGGCTGGCAGAGAAGAGTTCGTTAATAAATGTATATCTAATCAGAGAAATAGAAGTAGTAATATCGTATTCAATTTACTAACTTAAATTACCTAACAGCAAAGTTGGCAATTACAATTTGCTGGATTAATTTCTAAAACGCATAAACCCACCTATAATTATGAATTAGTGTAGGCCTATATGCATATATATCAGAAACTTGGTAGCTTTCTAAAGCCTTAAAATACAAGCTAGTTACAACTCAAATAACAAATAAAAAATATATAATGATGGGAATAAATAAGACAGTAAAAGAGCAACATTGATAGGAGAGCAAACTGAAGTAGAGGATATATTCTGAAACCTTGTAAGAAAAGAAATGAACATGGACAGGACATATAATGAGCATGACAGACAATAGATGGACATTGTGAATAGCATAATGGGTCCCTAGAGATTGCAAACAAAACAGGGGAAGGAAGAGAAGACATTGGATTGACGACTTAGGGAAATTTTCGGGTATAGACAGGCATAGTAAGACCACAAAGCGACCCGAGTGGAAGGACGTGTCTGAAGTTTTTTGTCCTGCAGTGAAACAATTTAATGTCAAATACATTGTATTTCATAAAAAAATAAAATAAAATAAATTTATCAATAATAATCAAAGCCATTATAATAAAGTTCTTTGCGCATCAAAGCCAATAAGAAGTTCTCCCGATTTCAAAATTCAACGTCTTTAACAGTTGCCATCGAAAATGTGTTTCAATTTCAAATGACGTTGATGTTACCAGATTGCCTTTCATGAGAGAGAGAGAGAGAGAGAGAGAGAGAGAGAGAGAGAGAGAGAGAGAGAGAGAGAGAGAGAGAGAGACTATTAAAAAAATCAGATTTGAAAGTTGGCAACTTGGCGCTACTGGTCTAAAGTTAAAGGCTGCTTCTTGTGTGTGTGTGTGTGTGTGTGTGTGTCGTTTCACAACAGATGGCAGAACAGGAAAAGTAATGTAGCAAAACTGAAATCATTGCATATAATTCGTTTAACTTTTGAAAGTACCTACGTAGGCCTACCCTTGGACGAAATAATTAAGAACTATTATTTCGTTTACTATAATAATAATAATAATAATAATAATAATAATAATAATAATTATAATAATAATAACAACAACAACTTGAGGGACACTCAGTAGAGCGCAGACCTCCGCCGCGGCAGCTTATCTCTCAACCTTTTGTTCTATCTTGACCTTTGATCTTAACATGTATTAATTGTAGATTTTTATACGAACAAACTTTGAAGTCTCTGTGACAACGATGTCCAAACTTTTGACTGATTACGCGAATTTGACATTTTGCTTGATTGTGACCTTGACCTTTAACCTTAACCTTCCAAAATTTAACCATATCCAGTTTTTTACATAACAGTTAGACACTGAAAATTTCATTACTCTACGATTAAAATTGTGACCAGGAAGCTGTTCACAGACAAACACATACAGGGGGCGAAAACGTAACCACCTTCCAACTTCGTTGGCGAAGGGAATAATAATAATAATAATAATAATAATAATAATAATAATAATAATAATAATAACAATAATAATTTTGTGCATGCTACATAGGCTATAAGTGAAGACACATGAACGAGTAGGCCTATGCTATGTTATTATATATTTTTAGTTTTCATTCATTGATAAAATCTATTCACAATAACAACTATAAATAACGTAAACAGAATATGAATAAATTTATAAAATTGTGTTTCCGGGCTGCCCAGAGGCAAGAGCCCGGGTCTTACACAAGGTAAGGCAATCTATACAGACAGACAGACATATAAAATTGGGTCAGGAAGTAAAATAGAAATAAAATTGAAACGAAATTAGCTTTGGAGACACAAGAGATGCAGAAAAATACCTTAGTAACGCCTACAGGGCACAACGTGGGGTGTACCGGTGGCATAAACCCCAACCCCCTTTCGGAATTGATAAAATGGCTTAAACTTTATATATAACAGATTTGTCAAGAAAACCATCTACTTTTTCCACCCATTTTCCTCAGATCACCGAATTCCGTTTGGCCGTTCTTAAGCAACAACGGAAATATCAAACCCCTCCCTCTCTCTCTCTCTCTCTCTCTCTCTCTCTCTCTCTCTCTCTCTCTCTCTCTCTCTCTCAGTTTGGAGAGACTTCAGCGTACCTTGATTTGTCGTCATTGAAAAAACCATTATCGTTTTATATTGTCAAGTAATCTTGATTATCCTCTTGAATTTAGAGATTTCACTAAAAAGAAGAATAAAAAAACACGCAAAGACAACAACACAAATTATAAAGACTACTAAGAGACGTGTTAACGTCAAGGAGGCGTCGTTACTACTGAGTGATTTATCACAGTTCACTTCCTCTTTTAAGTATCAATCAACCGTTTAGAACAACCGAATCTCAACTGGTGTTCCAAATCGTTGCCATTCCGTAATTATAATAATTCATTATTTTTGGTTTAACCCCACAATAAATACTAGTCATAAGTAAACTCATACAACATTGCCTCACTCCTAACTTAGTAATTAGTCCACATAAATGTAACTTTCCCCTCTAATTTCTAAATCAAATCCATGATATGTAGCTCGTGACGTCTCAATGAGTTCACCGTATTAGGGACGTTACCTATCAACAATCATTTTACCCTTTCCTTTTTTTTCTTTTGTTAACATCTCTTTGCTAGAATAGATCGCTTTTGCCTAAAAATACCCCCTGACCCCCCCCCCCCCCTTCGGCCTTCGTTATGTATCCATAGCCGTAAACCAGAGCGAAATAAAATGGGCCAGTAACATCACTTTAATTACGCAATCAAAAGTCAGGTGGTTCGGCTTTTAGGCCGATAGATAGTTTTCGGGGGATTGTACACTACAGCGTGGGATGCCTATAGGGCCATTTGAATATCTTTATGGGGCTATTTTTAAGCAGATTTAGATAATTGTGTTGGCCATTCTTTACTAACTTTATAATGGTGCTTTAAGGTTTTATACCATGAGGTTATCTTATTATTAGCTTTGACGATTGTGCATGGAAATGCTCCGAAAATAAATTTCAGGGTTGTGTCAGTACCTGTTTATTGGTGTCATTAAATAACTTGAAAATACAGCCTTTCAAAACAGGTGACATTTTTGTTTCAAACTGCTTTAAAAACGGTCCAGTTTTATTGTTGAACGATGCTTTGCACGGGCTTTTTTAAAAGCATTTCAGTTAAGAGTACATTATACTTAGAGACTTACATGATAATATATAAATTGAGCATCGGTATTTTCAAGTTATTGAATAGAAGTTTAGTTAAACGGTGTCTTTAAATGTGACATTTTCTTTAATATAACAATACTATATCTGAACAATGGCAAGAGTTATGTATAATATAACTATTTCATCTTTGATTTTTTGTTTTTTTGGTGGCGTGGTATGTAAGCTGCGTTCAACAAGACGTTACTAACTTTCTAACATGGCGCCCAACACTCAACTCCAGCACCAGGCCTGGAATGTTACAAAGCGTGCTGTATATACAGTTTAGCTGTAGTTACTGTTTGGTTGCAGTTGTAGATGAGAGGTTGCTATTCATACAAAAAACAGTTCAAAAAAATTATGTCTTGAAGTTTACACTTTATGTATGGGGTATAGAAGGGCATAACCGACACCGAAGCGGTTTTTTAACTTCACAGAAGTTTGTCAACGGTTTTTTAATATAATAGATGCAGTGGAAGTTCGAGAAGTTA
>NC_090749.1:71633142-71640642 GCF_036898095.1 Palaemon carinicauda
ACCTGGATAGAGCGTCCGCTGTCACATTGCGGACTCCTTGAAGGTGAACTGCCGACAGGTACCACTTCTTCTTTTCCGCCAATCGGAAGACGGCCAACATCACCTGGTTGAGAGGTGGTGACCTCGATCCTTGTCGATTCAAGTATCTTACAACTACCTCGCTGTCTATTACCACTTTATGTGGAACGAATGACGCGGGGAGACTTTCTTTAAGGTAAGGAGCACTGCCCTAGCTTCTAGAAAGTTTTATGAGAAAGGTCTTGAATAGCCTGGACCAAGTCCCCTGGACTTTTTTCCGATGAGAGTGACCTCCCCATCCCTCCTTTGAGGCGTCTGAGTGAATCGTCACCGACGGGGGAGGTGGCTGAAGAAGAACCTGACTTCTTTAGATGTCTGGCTTGGGACCAAGGCCTGAGAAGAGTACTTAGCCGAAGCGGCTGGTCTTCTCAGATCTCTTCACGCGTTTGATGCATAACTTCTTCAAACTCCGATTGCATCCTTTAGCTGTGCTCTTAGCACTGGGTCTGTCACCGAAGCAAACTGGAGAGAGCGCAGTACTCTCTCCTGCTCGTGTCTTGATATCCTTTCGGAATCTTGAAGTCTCTTAACAGAACCCGCTATCTCCTTCCTTTTCTTCGCCGGGGTGGAGAAACGGTGTGACAAAAGGTCCCAGTGGATCTTAGCCACTGGAACTTTTGAGATGGAGAAAGTCGAGACTTTTTCTGTTGATCTTGAAGCCTAGGTACTCTAGGAACTGGATCACTTGACTGGAAGCTTGCAAGCATTCTGTCTCGGATGCTGCCCACACCAACCAGTCGTCCAGGTAGGCTACTACCTGAATTCCCTTTAGGCGAAATTGTTTGAGAGCTACGCTCGCAAGCTTCGTAAAAATCCTTGGGGCTATGTTTAGCCCGAATGGCATGGCTCCGAAGGCGTATAGTCTTCGTTGTAGCCTGAACCCTAGGTAGGGGGAGAGTCGATGGCTAATTGGAATGTGCCAGTAGGCGTCTGACAAGTCTATAGAGACGGAATATGCCCTCTTGGGCAGTAAGGTCCTTATGTGTTGCAGTGTTAGCATTTTGAATTTGCAATTCACTATGAACTTGTTAAGTGGCGACAAGTCCAGAATGACTCTGAGCTTTTCCGAGTCTTTCTTGGGAACACAAAACAGCCTCCCTTATAAATTGATGGGCTTCACCCTTTTTCTCCAACCGTTCTTGAACGTACTCCTCCATAACGGGGGTGGAGTGTTGGAAAAACCGAAGGTACGGGGGTGGAGTGCTGTACCAGCTCCCGCCCAGTCCATTCTTGAGTAGGCTGTGGGCCCAGGGATCGAAGGTCCACCGATCCCGAAATTTCAGAAGTCTCCCTCCTACCGGTATCACCTCACTTGGACTGCCGTCCTGAGGTCTTGCCTTCCTGACCACGACCACCCCTGAATCCCCTTCCCCTTGAGGGGCGTCTAGACGAGCCTCTGGCTGCTCCTCTAGGCTTTGCTCGAAAGGAAGTAGACTGCCCTTCGAACGCTGGGGTGAATGCCGTGGACTGTGTCGACACGGCCTGGGGTACCCACTGAAAGGTGGTCGGGGTTTGTGCCACGATCTGGGGCACTGGGGGCAATGGCAATTGCAGTTGCTGTTGCTGTCTAAGAGGCTTGGCTGGCCGAGACGGTAGCCTAGTCCTCATAGTCTTCCTCTTTGGTTGAGGACCCTCATCCGGGGAAGACTTTCTTTTGATAGCCAGGCCCCACTTCTGGAGAAGGTTTCTATTCTCCAAGGCGGCTTTATCAAAAATTTCTTTGACCAAGTCGGTAGGGAAAAAGGTCTTTTCCCCAAATGTTGGAGGAGATTAGTTTCTTTAGCTCGTGCCTCACCGTAGCCGAGGTAAACACGAACTCCCTACAAGCTCTCCTTGCCTTGACGAAGCCATAAAGGTCCTTCGTCATTATGGCCAGATGAGGCTTGGCCACTACCATGAACATTTCATGGACCTTGGGGTCACTTGCCATCGTCTCGAGAGTAGTCTGAAGAGACATTGAGGCAGTCAGTCTTTCTTTTGTATCGAACTCACTTCGCAAAAGAAAGTCAGACAACTTAGGGAGGTCCTTGCCGAACTGACGTCCGGCAATATCAGCCTCCAACTTTCCCACTGAGAACGTAAGATGGACGTCCTTCCAGTCTCTGTGGTCCATAGGCAGGGCCAGCGACAAGGGTTTACACTCCTCTAGGGAGGGGCAAGACTTGCCGGCCTCGATTGCGTTTAGTACAGCTAGAAACCCTTTCTGTAATAGGGGGAAGGCTCTAGTAGGCGAGGACACAAAGGAAGGGAGCTTCCTATTCAATGCAGCTACCTTTGAGTTAGAGAAGCCCCTCTCTTTCATCGAGGATGAAAGTAGAGCTTGAGCCTTAGCATGGTCCATCACTATGACCTCCTTCGGCTCTGTCTCCTCCTTTGAAGCTGGTTCCTTCCTCAGCCGGACATAACAGTCCGGATATGATGCCTTGCTGGGCCAGAATTCCACCCTCCAGGGGAACTGAGCCCAGCTTATCCGAGATGACGATCTTTCCAGTCGTCATCGGCATGTGCTCTGCATACCTCCATGGGTTAGCATCTGAGCACAAGGGAAGGTCTTTCACATTGAGCTTTTTCTGGGGCCCATGTGATTCTGCAAGGCACTGCATTCGCAGTTCCATTGCAGTCGCCTTCTCCTGATTCTCCTTCTGCATTTGTTGGATCATTCCAACAATAGAAGAGAGGGCCTGTCCCAGCTCTACTGGGAGACCGGTCGATGTAGAGGGGCTTGAACTTCATCCTGGGCTTCTGCCAGGAGGTCTTCCTCCTGACACCCGTCCACATCAGATATCCTGTCATTTAGCTGGATGTCTTGCATCGCGACCGCGACTTCAGCATCCACCTGGATCTGAACTTAGGGGATCTCCTCTTGAGGCTGGGGAATCACTGCATCAGCTGATGCCTCAGGGAAAAGATACGCCCTCATCTTCTCACTTGGAAGATAAGGGCCAGAAGTGTTCTTTAGGAAGCCCCTTACCCAGGTACGAAGCTTCTTCCTAGCTATTTAAATGTCTCATTAATCAGGTTAGTGCACACAGTACATACCTGAGGGTCCCAATACCGGAGATCATCCTTGGAGACAGCGTATGCTGCGTGTCTCCTACAAAACTAATGTCCGCAGAGGTTCTTGCTGCTGACATTGCAGAAAGCACTTCCCCACTTCGGAGTGTCCTTCTGTAAAGAGAAGAAATTTCCATGAGTATCAAGTGAACTATGTATCACTGGATATGCATAGTATAGCATAACAATTCAGAAAGGAAAGACACACACTTGTGTTTCCCTCACAACCCATTGTTGCAGCCTTCCAGATAATAAAATCAAAATGGTTTATCTCTACTAGAGTAACCAATGCAAGGTTTCCAGAGGAAACAGGTGGAGCTCACACCTAGGCAATGATTTTAAAATCCTGGATAATAGACAGGGAAGAACTCTGCTTCCTATCTGAGGGCAACAGCAAAGGGATGTGCAAGAAAACACAATAGTGTTAGAAGATACAGTGCTGTACCTAAACCTTTACTATAGTTTTCTTCTTACTGTATATGCTATACAGAAAAATACTAGTACAGTATAGGAGGATGTGTGCCGGCCTGCCTTTGCCGGCCGGCACACACCACAACTAGCTTTAAAGTATACTACTTAACAGCTATAGGGCGGCAGCACTCTGGTTCAACAGCCAGTGTTGGCCGGCAATGACTGCCGGCCAGCAACTACACAAGGTAGTACCCAGCTGCCGGCCACACTCTTGGTGACCGGCAGACAAGGACTGACATAAGCTGGCCGGCAAAGGTACAAGACCGATGCCAGTCGGCAGCAAAAGAACCAGAAGACTACACCTGCCCGGCTGCCGGCCTCATAGGCCGGCAGCCGGGACAGGTACAGCACTAGAAGAAAATAGAATGGATGCCAGGATAAGAGTGTACACAACCCCCCAAGCCCGGCAACCGAAAGAGTGCATATAAGGAAGGGGAGAAACTTAATTCAGGCTTCCTTGACCAATGCCGTCCGGCTCTGCCGGCAGGCATGGATGAGGGACCAAGAGAGGTCCGGGCAGCACTCGAAAACATAAGACCCTTGCCGGCCAGCATCTCTGCCGGCCGGCAATGGGCTTAGTCAATTCCACATCCCAACCTATACTAGGTCCAGAAATAGAATGACGTACAGTACAGTAATACCCCTGCCGGCCAGCTCTGCCGGCCAGCTCTGCCGGCCGGCAAGGTACAGTACAGTAATGGCTAGGCCATTACGGAGATAGAGGGGGAAGGGACAAGAGGGTCCTGCCAACCTTGCTTTAGTGACAGATCACCCGCAGCCAAGAACTTTGTCTTAGCCTAAGGGAGATCTAAGGGAAAGGGCCAGCAATACTTGCCAGCTTCCAGAGCACCAAAGCAAGGAAGGCGTTGCTACTCCCAAGGGAAGTCTTTATCCTCCTCCGAGAACAGCAACAGGACTTAGTCTGGTCGATCACAAAAGAAGGAATCATAACTTACAGAAACCTTCGGTAGTGACCTAAGGGAGCTAAGCTCCCTTTGTAAGTGTTAGGTCAGCGAGGGGGTCTCTGCCCCAAGCCAGACAACACGGACTCAGACTAAAAACTCTGTTGTTCTGTCCCTCTTTGAACCAGACTTTGCTGGAACAGGAAGGTACAGTAACACCCTAGTATAGTTTTATCGAAAATAAATTCGGAAAAAACCACTTAGGGATAAGCCCAAGGCTTAAACAGAGGGAAAGGGATTGCATACCTTCTCCGAAGAAAAGAAAGCAACCGGGGAGTATGATAAAGTATACTAAGGCTCCATAAGCAAATAGCCTAGGCACCAAGAGAATCGATTACCTAATTCACCGAAACTCTCACGTATACAATCTTGGAAATATTCCACAGTCTAAAATGTATAAAATATAGCCTAAAGCTTCAATAAAATTTTAATTACACTCGGAAAAACCAAAATCATGCATTAAGTACTAGGACCAAACGACTAGGCTACATGGCCTAGCGTAGGCCAGAATGGCAAATACTTCGCCAAATAATACTAAGCACGAAAGGAAATCCTATGTAAAGCTAAATAGCTAAAATTTATTAAGCAAAACAACCAGGAATGTCACTCTGACTAACTAATTTATACCTAGCGAGTGACAGTGTCCAGGACACCTCTGGTAGGCTACGGCTCTTGTATCAAAGATTAATTATTATTATTATTATTACTATCCAAGCTACAACCCTAGTTGGAAAAGCAAGATGCTATAAGCCCAGGGGCTCCAACAGGGAAAAATAGCCCAGTGAGGAAAGGAAATAAGGAAATAAATAAATGAAGAGAACAAATTAACAATAAATCATTCTAAAAACAGTAACAACGTCAAAACAGACATGTCATATATAAACTATTAACAGCATCAAAAACAAATATGTCATAAATAAACTATAAAAAGACTCATGTCGGCCTGGTCAACAAAAAAGCATTTGCTCCAACTTTGAACTTTTGAAGTTCTACTGATTCAACCACCCGATTAGGAAGATCATTCCACAACTTGGTAACAGCTGGAATAAAACTTCTAGAGTACTGCGTAGTATTGAGTCTCGTGATGGAGAAGGCCTGGCTATTAGAATTAACTGCCTGCCTAGTATTACGAACAGGATAGAATTGTCCAGGGAGATCTGAATGTAAAGGATGGTCAGAGTTATGAAAAATCTTATGCAACATGCATAATGAACTAATTGAACGACGGTGCCAGAGATTAATATCTAGATCAGGAATAAGAAATTTAATAGACCGTAAGTTTCTGTCCAACAAATTAAGATGAGAATCAGCAGCTGAAGACCAAACAGGAGAACAATACTCAAAACAAGGTAGAATGAAAGAATTAAAACACTTCTTCAGAATAGATTGATCACCAAAAATCTTGAAAGACTTTCTCAATAAGCCTATTTTTTGTGCAATTGAAGAAGACAGAGACCTTATATGTTTCTCAAAAGTAATTTTACTGTCGAGAATCACACCTAAAATTTTGAAAGAGTCATACATATTTAAAGAAACATTATCAATACTGAGATCCGGATGTTGAGGAGCCACCGTCCTTGACCTACTTACAATCATACTTTGAGTTTTGTTAGGATTCAACTTCATACCCCATAATTTGCACCATGCACTAATTCTAGCTAAATCTCTATTAAGGGATTCACCAACCCTAGATCTACATTCAGGGGATGGAATTGATGCAAAGAGAGTAGCATCATCTGATATGCAACAAGCTTGTTTTCTAGGCCAAACCACATGTCATGTGTATATAGTATGAAAAGTAATGGGCCAAGAACACTACCCTGTGGAACACCGGATATCACATTCCTATAATCACTATGGTGCCCATCAACAACAACTCTTTGAGATCTATTACTTAAAAAATCAATAATAATGCTAAGAAACAACCCACCCACTCCCAACTGTTTCAGTTTGAAAACAAGGGCCTCATGATTAACACGGTCAAAGGCAGCACTAAAATCAAGGCCAATCATACGAACTTCCCGACCACAATCAAGGGATTTCTGTGCAGCATTGGAGATTGTAAGAAGGGCATCACATGCTCCAAGGCCTTTACGAAAACCAAATTGCAAACTAGGGAGTAGATGATTACCTTCAGCAAACCTATTAAGACGTTTTGCCAGAAGACGTTCAAAAACTTTAGATAATATGGGAGTTATGGAAATTGGGCGGTAATCAGTGGGACTTGAGCTACCACAAACACATTTACATAGAGGAGTAACATTACCAATTCTCCAACTAGTGCTAAAAGCTCCTCTTCTTGCTAACTTGCGCAAAATAACAGATAAGTTTGGAGCTAAGAAATCTGCTGTCTTTATAAAAAACAAAGGAAAAATACCATTTGGGTCTACACCTCCATAAGCATCAAGGTCCATCAACAGAGCTTTAATCTCACGAGATCGAAAAGCTAAACTAGTTAGTTTAGCCTCAGGAAAACAGGAATGAGGAAGTTCAAGTTTTTCATTACTCTGTTTACTGTCAAAAACATCAGCCAAAAGGGTTGCCTTTTCCTTTGGACAGTGAGTGACTGAGCCATCTGGTTTAAGTAAAGGCGGAACTGTTGCATCTACACCAAAGAGTGCAGATTTAAGGGTAGACCACCATTTATGTTCCTGAGTTGTACCAGAAAGTGTTTCTTTTATGGTTAAATTGTACTCCTTTTCAGTTGAGGCATAAACTCTCTGAGCAAAAGCTCGAAGCTGAGTATAGTTGTTCCAGGTCAAATCTGATCTGTTCCCCTTCCAAAGATGATAGGCCTCCTGTTTCTCCAAATAAGCACGTCTACAATCATCATTGAACCACGGTTTGTCCTTCACTCGATACCTTAGCACACGAGAAGGGATACGCCTATCAATTATGTTGACTAGATTCTCATTCAAAGGGACAACAGGATCTA
>NC_090749.1:71642327-71644827 GCF_036898095.1 Palaemon carinicauda
TTGGTAACACCTGCAATAAAACTTCTGGAATACGGTGTAGTATTGAGCCTCATAATGGAGAAGGCCTGGCCATTAGAATTAACTGCCTGCCTAGTATTACGAAAAGGATGGAATTGTCCAGGGAGATCTGAATGTAAAGGATGGTCAGAGTTATGAAAAATCTTATGCAACATGCATAATGAACTAATTGAACGACGATGCCAAAGATTAATATCTAGATCAGGAATGAGAAATTTAATAGACCGTAAGTTTCTGTCCAACAAATTAAGATAAGAATCAGCAACTGAACACCAGACAGGAGAACAATACTCAAAACAAGGTAGAATGAAAGAATTAAAACACTTCTTCAGAATATATTGATCGCTGAAAATCTTGTAAGACTTTCTCAATAAGCCAATTTTTTGTGCAGTTGAAGTACACACAGACCTAATGTGTTTCTCAAAAGTAAATTTGTTGTCGAAGTGTAGTGTTCGCCCTTTTTGTGAATGTAAATAGGATAAATGTAGTAACAGAAGAGGCTATGTTTCCATTACGGGGTTTGTTGGTTGATTATATATATATATATATATATATATATTACAAATGCAGCCGTTTCTGATCCACTGCAGGAAAAAGGACTCAAACGTGGCTTTATTCATACCCGAGGTTTGGCCAGTTTCCTTCCCGCACTGGTTACTGTTGATTGGTGATGGTGGGAGATTTTAGTCTGATCACTTACAGCAAACCAACTTAGTATGGTTGGCACTGGCTGGTATAACTATGCTGATAATGGCGATATAAACTCTTTCAAACATTAAGGTATCACAATTCAGAGAGGAATATATATATATATATATATATATGTATATATATATATATATATATATATATATATGTATATATATCATATATATAATTTATATATATATATATATATATATATATACACACACACGTCTTTTAACCTAGTGAGTAAAGGCTCAGAATATCTTATCATTCTGTTTATCTTTTATGGGCAGAGCTTGGAAGGCCAATTTCCTGTGTTATGGACTTTCAAGGGACTTACGGCTTCCCTTTCAATCTTCTGTATTGAAGTGATCTTATCTAAAATGAAAGAAACTGTAGTTATACACATATCGTTCTGACCTGATTTCCTCTCCTGAGGGAATCCTAATTTCCGATAATATTCAGGGTAGAATTAATTGAGGTTGTAGTTCATCATCAAAGTGGTTTAAGACTTGCCTTTGATTAGTGACCGTACAAGTCTTCATACCTTTGTCATTATTTCATTACTCCACGGATGGTTGATATAAGGAAAGATATGGCAACGAAGCATAAGCCACTTCTACCAGATTATCATCCTTTCGTCTTATAAGCAATGAATGAGGCTAAGGCAATATTGCAAAAACTTTACCTCTTTCAAGTTTGAATCCTTTTTCATTGGGTAGGATATTATGGCAACAGCCTCACCTCTTTCTATTCTGAATACTTTTGAATTAGGGTAAGACAATATGGAAACAGCCCAACCTCGTATAGGTGGCCCTATTTAATAAACCTTTACCCTTTCACCACTTTAAGTTATTCCCACTCAGAACTTATCAACGCACAAATGAGTAATCTTAGGATGGACCTATTCGGTAAGTTGCCTTGATCCGTTCAATAAAGCTTTGCGCACACTGAGCCGGAACGGAAACCGCCACCGAAGCCACCGAAGCCTCGGAACAGAACAGAAACGACGTCCAACACGCACACTGAGCCAGAAGCCACAGAACGAAACCAACGCAGAATTTTATATAAACGAAGGATATTTTCCTTAATCATATCTGAGTTTTTATTTAATTGATGTTACAATGATTAGATATTCTGTATATCAATCTTTTATCGAATCTGTAAGCCATATGTTTATGTTTTCAAAAAGAAAAAAAAAAAAAATAATAATAATAATTAATAATCACCCCAAAATTCTTTGTAATAAATCATATGTTCACATCATTGTTATTAAAGTATATTCGTCAAATTACTAACATCAGCAAAAAAGAAAAATAATAATGATAATATTAATAATACTAAACAATAATAATAAATAATAATCACTCCTAAAATCTTTGTATTAAATCATATGTTTACATCATTGTTATTAAAATACATTCGTCATATTTCTGACATCAGAAAAATATTGGTTGCTATCACACTAACCTCCGAATTCCTCAGCAACTCTCTCCAAAATAACCGCTGCAGTCGTTCTGCGCATGCGCAGCCTGTCAGATGCCACGACGCTTCAGAAAAAATATCTTTCAAAGAATACTGCGTCGGTTCCGTTCTGTTCTGGCGCGTCGGTTCCTTTCTGTTCTGGCCCAGTGTGCGCAGTCAGGTAAAAATGCATGCTTTCGATTTCTATCGGACGTTTCGGTTCTGTTCGGGCGCGTCTTTTCGGGCTCAGTGTGCGGCAAGCTTTAGCCTTCTATTTTGTAATAAGAATCACAATGTGACATCTAATGATCGTTTGATAATAGTTATCTTC
>NC_090749.1:71649827-71659827 GCF_036898095.1 Palaemon carinicauda
TGGGTTCAAGCCATGTCGTCCTGATGGAAGTGTACCAGTGCATTACTGTATCTGTGGATTCTCAGATAGTGCCGTACTCCCCGGAGGTAATTTTTTTTCCCGGTCGATTAGACCTAGAGACCTAAGATGTTACCGTTATACATCTTTTCAACTAACTATAAACCATGTTAGAGCTTCCTGCCCCCTACAGGGAAGAGTCCTACTAGACTCTGGAAAAGTCTCGAAGAGTACATATATCTATGTATGAATACCAGGCAAGCTAATATAGTGGTCTCGCCCTATATTAAGTAAAGCATAGTTTGTAAAGGACCACTGCGTCAATATGAAATATCGACCAGTTTTCCACACAATACTTGTATTGGACAAAGGTTTTATATCCGCATAGGAGGAAAACCAATGCAACATAGCTTGCATAAAGGAACAATTCTATTAGAATTATCCCAGATAAGGTACATAGAATGAATGCTCAATTATACCAATAAATTGACACAGGTGAAGGAGACGCAAGGTTCTCAAGAACCAGATTATTGACAGGCAATAAATAGACAGGTTAACCACAATTATATATATATATATATATATATATAGATAAGAAGAGGATAACCCAAAACTTTAAGCATAAGTATGATAGTAAACAGAGCTTGTTTGTCTGAAAGAAAAAACATTAGATGCCACTTTTAAGATACCGAAGTATCAAAGTCATAAAAGCCTGTATTACAAATCAATGACATTAGCGTTAGAAACGCTCGGCACACATGTCTGCACTTATGCTAGGTTCACCTTCGGAAATGGAACAGTCTGGATGGGCAACACAGTGCCCTCACTTAGTTTGTAGTACAGTATGTAACTACACCACACTCACCCTGGAATTAATCGTCCCTATTAAGACCACTGTTCCTCGCAGAGTTAAACAGTAGGGTTAACACCGCGACCCACTGCTACCACAGATCTCTTTTAGTTCCTCTACTTGCTTCGCATAGTGGCGAAAGAACACTCTGGAAGACTTCCAGCCAGTGTATGAACGGAGATGTTCAAAATCCATAAAATTAAAGAAATTTAAGAATGAGGCAACTTTCCTCGGATCGTGACCTGCGGGTGTATTGTCAGAATCCGCTCTGCGAATAAAATATGTGATTTTCGCTCTGAGTTGATTCAGAGATAAATTTGAGCCTGATGTTTCTCCCCTGAATAGTTGACCACCCTTGAAGTCTGAAGTTCTATGAAGATAGACCTTTAGGCATTCTACTGGACATAGAGATGCATCTTCTTTCAGAGGGCAGATTCTCCAGGGACCCCACCTGTTGGTGGGTAACTCATTCTTGGCGAGAAACATAGGATCCGGAAACAGGTTCAGTTCTTCCCCATCCAGGAACTGAACGCGACCTGCCTCTCTCGAGAGGCTACAATCTCACTAACCCTGGCCCCGGACGGGAGTGCAAAATAGGAAAATAACTTTTTGTGTCAAATCCTTTAACGCACACTCTTCATTGCTCAACAGAGAAGCGAAATGAAGAACTTGTCTAAAGACCATGAAATGGGCTTTGGAGGTGCTGAAGGTCTGAGCTTAGCACAGGCTTTCGGGACTTTATTAAAGATCTCGTTACCTAGGTCGACCTGGAAGGCATATAAAATGGGTCTTGTCAAAGCAGACTTACACGCTGAAATCGTGTTCGCTGCCAACCCTTGACCATGGAGGTGGAGAAAAAAGATAAGCAGAAGTCTGTCAAGATCTCCTGCGGAATCTTCGCCTTGACAAAAGGCCACCCATTTTCTCCAAGATGACACATATTGCCTTCTAGTAGATTTGCACTTATATTCCTCAAGGAAGTCTATACTGGCTTTCGAAATCCCGAAACGCTTTCTCACCGCTAGGGAGAGAAAATCATGAGCTGCAGGGTCCGGGTTTTCTGTAATGAAGCGCAGACAGTTGACTTCTGGACTCGCTGGGTCAGAACTGGATCTGGTAGTGGTACAAACTTCAGCTACAGTTCCAATGCCAGGAGGAACCACACGCTGTTCGGCCACTTGTGGGCCACTATTGCCGCTACCCTTTGAAGGATCTCAGTTTGTTGAGGACCCTCAACAGAAGGTTGTGAGGAGGGAACAGATAAATCTTGGACCATCTGTTCCAGTCGAGGGACATCGCGTCCACTGCTTCCGCTAAGGGGTCCTCGTACGGGGCACGTACAGGGGCAACTTCTTGTTGTCTTTCGTCGCAAAGAGGTCTATCTGCAGTTCTGGGACTGATTCAGAATGAAGGAGAATGATCCTGCGTCTAAGGACCATTCCGACTCTATCGGTGTGAACCTGGATAGAGCGTCCGCTGTCACATTGCGGACTTCTTGAAGGTGAACTGCCGACAGGTACCACTTCTTCTTTTCCGCCAATCGGAAGACGGCCAACATCCCCTGGTTGAGAGGTGGTGACCTCGATCCTTGTCGATTCAAGTATCTCACAACTACCTCGCTGTCTATCACCACCTTATGTGGAACGAGTGACGTGGGGAGACTTTCTTTAAGGTAAGGAGCACTGCCATAGCTTCTAGAAAGTTTTATGTGAAAGGTCTTGAATAGCCTGGACCAAGTCCCCTGGACTTTTTTCCGATGAGAGTGACCTCCCCATCCCTCCTTCGAGGCGTCTGAGTGAATCGTCACCGACGGGGGAGGTGGCTGAAGAAGAACCTGACTTCTTTAGATGTCTGGCTTGGGACCAAGGCCTGAGAAGAGTACTTAGCCGAAGCGGCTGGTCTTCTCAGATCTCTTCACGCGTTTGATGCATAACTTCTCCAAACTCCGATTGCATCCTTTAGCTGTGCTCTTAGCACTGGGTCTGTCACCGAAGCAAACTGGAGAGAGCGCAGTACTCTCTCCTGCTCGTGTCTTGATATCCTTTCGGAATCTTGAAGTCTCTTGACAGAACCCGCTATCTCCTTCTTTTTCTTCGCCGGGGTGGAGAAACGGTGTGACAAAAGGTCCCAGTGGATTCCCAGCCACTGGAACTTTTGAGATGGAGAAAGTCGAGACTTTTTCTGTTGATCTTGAAGCCTAGGTACTCTAGGAACTGGATCACTTGACTGGAAGCTTGCAAGCATTCTGTCTCGGATGCTGCCCACACCAACCAGTCGTCCAGGTAGGCTACTACCTTAATTCCCTTTAGGCGAAATTGTTTGAGAGCTACGCTCGCAAGCTTCGTAAAAATCCTTGGGGCTATGTTTAGCCCGAATGGTATGGCTCCGAAGGCGTATAGTCTTCGTTGTAGCCTGAACCCTAGGTAGGGGGAGAGTCGATGGCTAATTGGAATGTGCCAATAGGCGTCTGACAAGTCTATAGAGACGGAATATGCCCTCTTGGGCAGTAAGGTCCTTATGTGTTGCAGTGTTAGCATTTTGAATTTGCAATTCACTATGAACTTGTTAAGTGGCGACAAGTCCAGAATGACTCTGAGCTTTTCCGAGTCTTTCTTGGGAACACAAAACAGCCTCCCTTAGAAATTGATGGGCTTCACCCTTCGGATCACCTTTTTTCTCCAACAGTTCTTGAACGTACTCCTCCATAACGGGGGTGGAGTGTTGGAAAAACCGAAGGCACGGGGGTGGAGTGCTGTACCAGCTCCCGCCCAGTCCATTCTTGAGTAGGCTGTGGGCCCAGGGATCGAAGGTCCACCGATCCCGAAATTTCAGAAGTCTCCCTCCTACCGGTATCACCTCACTTGGACTGCCGTCCTGAGGTCTTGCCTTCCTGACCACGACCACCCCGGAATCCCCTTCCCCTTGAGGGGCGTCTAGACGAGCCTCTGGCTGCTCCTCTAGGCTTTGCTCGAAAGGAAGTAGACTGCCCTTCGAACGCTGGGGTGAATGCCGTGGACTGTGTCGACACGGCCTGGGGTACCCACTGAAAGGTGGTCGGGGTTTGTGCCACGATATGGGGCACTGGGGGCAATGGCAATTGCAGTTGCTGTTGCTGTCTAAGAGGCTTGGCTGGCCGAGACGGTAGCCTAGTCCTCATAGTCTTCCTCTTTGGTTGAGGACCCTCATCCGGGGAAGACTTTCTTTTGATAGCCAGGCCCCACTTCTGGAGAAGGTTTCTATTCTCCAAGGCGGCTTTATCAACAACTTCTTTGACCAAGTCGGTAGGGAAAAGGTCTTTTCCCCAAATGTTGGAGGAGATTAGTTTCTTTAGCTCGTGCCTCACCGTAGCCGAGGTAAACACGAACTCCCTACAAGCTCTCCTTGCCTTGACGAAGCCATAAAGGTCCTTCGTCACTGTGGCCAGATGAGGCTTGGCCACTACCATGAACATTTCATGGACCTTGGGGTCACTTGCCATCGTCTCGAGAGTAGTCTGAAGAGACATTGAGGCAGTCAGTCTTTCTTTTGTATCGAACTCACTTCGCAAAAGAAAGTCAGACAGCTTAGGGAGGTCCTTGCCGAACTGACGTCCGGCAATATCAGCCTCCAACTTTCCCACTGAGAACGTAAGATGGACGTCCTTCCAGTCTTTGTGGTCCATAGGCAGGGCCAGCGACAAGGGTTTACACTCCTCTAGGGAGGGGCAAGACTTGCCGGCCTCGATTGCTTTTAGTACAGCCAGAAACCCTTTCTGTAAAAAGGGGAAGGCTCTAGTAGGCGAGGACACAAAGGAAGGGAGCTTCCTATTCAATGCAGCTACCTTTGAGTTAGAGAAGCCCCTCTCTTTCATCGAGGATGAAAGTAGAGCTTGAGCCTTAGCATGGTCCATCACTATGAACTCCTTCGGCTCTGTCTCCTCCTTTGAAGCTGGTTCCTTCCTCAGCCGGACATAACAGTCCGGATATGATGCCTTGCTGGGCCAGAATTACACCCTCCAGGGGAACTGAGCCCAGCTTATCCGAGATGACGATCTTTCCAGTCGTCATCGGCATGTGCTCAGCATACCTCCATGGGTTAGCATCTGAGCACAAGGGAAGGTCTTTCACATTGAGCTTTTTCTGAGGCCCATGTGATTCTGCAAGGCACTGCATTCGCAGTTCCATTGCAGCCGCCTTCTCCTGATTCTCCTTCTGCATTTGTTGGATCATTCCAACAATAGAAGAGAGGGCCTGTCCCAGCTCTACTGGGAGACCGGCCGATGTAGAGGGGCTTGAACTTCATCCTGGGCTTCTGCCAGGAGGTCTTCCTCCTGACACCCGTCCACATCAGACATCCTGTCATCTAGCTGGATGTCTTGCATCGCGACCGCGACTTCAGCATCCACCTGGATCTGAACTTAGGGGATCTCCTCTTGAGGCTGGGGAATCACTGCATCAGCTGATGCCTCAGGGAAAGGATACGCCCTCATCTTCTCACTTGGAAGATAAGGGCCAGAAGTGTTCTTTTGGAAGCCCCTTACCCAGGTACGAAGCTTCTTCCTAGCTATTTAAATGTCTCAGAAATCAGGTTAGTGCACACAGTACATACCTGAGGGTCCCAATACCGGAGATCATCCTTGGAGACAGCGTATGCTGCGTGTCTCCTACAAAACTCATGTCCGCAGAGGTTCTTGCTGCTGACATTGCAGAAAGCACTTCCCCACTTCGGAGTGTCCTTCTGTAAAGGGAAGAAATTTCCATGAGTATCAAGTGAACTATGTATCACTGGATATGCATAGTATAGCATAACAATTCAGAAAGGAAAGACACACACTTGTGTTTCCCTCACAACCCATTGTTGCAGCCTTCCAGATAATAAAATCAAAAATGGTTTATCTCTTCTAGAGTAACCAATGCAAGGTTTCCAGAGGAAACAGGTGGAGCTCACACCTAAGCAATGATTTTAAAATCCTGGATAATAGACAGGGAAGAACTCAGCTTCCTATCTGAGGGCAACAGCAAAGGGGTGTGCAAGAAAACACAATAGTGTTAGAAGACACAGTGCTGTACCAAAACCCTTACTATAGTTTTCCTCTTACTGTATATGCTATACAGAAGAATACTAGTACAGTATAGGGGGATGTGTGCCGGCCTGCCTTTGCCGGCCGGCACACACCACAACTAGCTTTAAAGTATACTACTTAACAGCTATAAGGCGGCAGCACTCTGGTTCAAATGCCTGTGCCGGTCGGCAGCAACTGCCGGCCGGTAACAGCCAGTGTTGGCCGGCAATGGCTGCCGGCAAGCAACTACACAAGGTAGTACCCAGCTGCCGGCCACACTCTTGGTGACCGGCAGACAAGGGCTGACATAAGCCGGCCGGCAAAGGTACAAGACCGATGCCAGCCGGCAGCAAAAGAACCAGAGGACTACACCTGCCCGGCTGCCGGCCTCATAGGCCGGCAGCCGGGACAGGTACAGCACTTAGAAGAAAAATAGAATGGATGCCGGGATAAGAGTGTACACAACCTCCAAGCCCGGCAACCGAAAGAGTGCATATAAGGAAGGGGAGAAACTAATTCAGGCTTCCTTGACCAATGCCGTCCGGCTCTGCCGGCAGGCATGGATGAGGGACCAAGAGAGGTCTGGGCAGCACTCGAAAACATAAGACCCTTGCCGGCCAGCAGCTCTGCCGGCCGGCAAGGGGCTGAGTCAATTCCACATCCTAACCTATACTAGGTCCAGAAGTAGAACGACGTACAGTACAGTAAGACCCCTGCCGGCCAGCTCTGCCGGCCGGCAAGGGGCTGAGTCAATTCCCCATCCTAACCTATACTAGGTCCAGATGCAGAACGACGTACAGTACAGTATGAAGAAAGAGGGGGAAGGGACAAGAGGGTCCTGCCAACCTTGCTTTAGTGACAGATCACCCGCAGCCAAGAAACTTATCTTAGCCTAAGGGAGATCTAAGGGGAAAGGCCAGCAATACTTGCCAGCTTCCAGAGCACCAAAGCAAGGAAGGCGTTGCTACTCCCAAGGGAAGAACTTATCCTCCCGCGAGAACAGCAACAGGACTAGTCTGGTAGATCACAAAAGAAGGAATCATATCCACAGAAACCTTCGGTAGTGACCTAAGGGAGCTAAGCTCCCTTTGTATGTGTTAGGTCAGCGAGGGGGACTCAGCCCCAAGCCAGACAACACAGACTCAGACTAAAAACTCTGTTGTTCTGTCCCTCTTGAACCATAACTACAGGAACAGGAAGGTACAGTAACACCCTAGTATAGTTTTATCGAAAATAAATTCGGAAAAAACTACTTAGGGATAAGCCCAAGGCTTAAACAGAGGGAAAGGGATTGCATACCTTCTCCGAAGAAAAGAAAGCAACCGGGGAGTAAGATAGAGTATACTAAGGCTCCATAAGCAACTAGCCTAGGCACCAAGAGAATTGATTACCTAATTCACCGAAACTCACTCGTATACTATCTTGGAAATATTCCACACAGTCTAAAATGTATAAAATATAGCCTAAAGCTTCAATAAAATTTTAATTACACTCGGAAAACCATAATCATGCATGAAGTACTAGGACCAAACGACTAGGCTACATGGCCTAGCGTAGGCCAGAATGGCGAATACTTCGCCAAATAATACTAAGCACGAAAGGAAATCCTATGTAATGCTAAATAGCTAAAATTTATTTAAGCAAAACAACCAGGAATGCCGCTCTGACTAACTAACTTATACCTAGCGAGCGACAGCGTCCAAGACGCCTCTGGTAGGCTACGGCTCTTGTATCAAAGATTAATCCTATTAATCACTCAAAATTTTACCAAGAGCCTACATTTATACATAACAGACACTATACTCAACTTATCAGAGGCCGACGAAGACGGAGAAGCCATGAAAAGTCGAATAAATCCAAGATTTGCGAGAAAAACAGGAAAAAACACCGAGTTGTTAAGCTACGCAAAAAGGAATACAGATGGCGCCAGGATTGGCGCCAGGCACGCATACGAATCAGGGGATAGGGAAGCCTTGGGAGCGGCTCCCCCTTTTTCTTTCCCGAATTCGTATCTCGCCAATCACCTCCTACGAGACAAAATCTCTGTCCAGGATGTAGATTGCCATGTGACGTGTCTAGAATACGTCCTCTGATATGTCGCGATATCCCTTTCACGAGGGATACTCGCTCCAGGAGTTAGAATTCTGGTACCTTAAGGTAAATTCTCTGGGAATATCACCGTAGTTGTAATATACCCTAGGAAGCTACCCTATAGGAACTTCCATCAGGACGACATGGCTTGAGCCCAAATATATATATATATATATATATATATATATATATATATATATATATATATATATATATATATATATATATATATATATATGCTTTTGGGACACAGTTTCTCTCTAATGCAAATTTCATTGAGAATTCTACCACAGAATAATAATAATAATAATAATAATAATAATAATAATAATAATAATAATAATAATAATACATATATTAAGGGGATACCTTAATGTTGCACTATTCAGGGCCACCTATATTAGATTGGTTTGCTGTGATCAATCAGACGAAAATATCCCTCCATCACAAACCCACATTGGCCACCGTGATGATAAATACTGTCCAAACCCCACACCCGAATAAGGACATCTCTGAGGCCTTTGTCATGCAGTGGACTTTAAACCACTGCATTTACTGATGTTTATTCATTAAATGTAAATCCACCAATTTCTTATCATCTTATAAATAACGATCGTTCAATATGCAGTTTTTACTATCATTTTGTGGCCTGATTCTAAGAATTGCCATTAAAGGCTGTCAATTAAGGAACCCATGAAGAACATTATTATTATTATTATTATTATTATTATTATTATTATTATTATTATTATTAATAGCGTAGCTGCAACCCTAGTTTGAATAGCCCTAGGGATCCAACATGGAAAATAGCCCAGTGATGAATTGAAATAAGGAAATAGTAAGTAAATAAACCGACTGGATTTTATAACCTCCTTGTCGGAAGTAATTAACTATATAAGATGTAATGATTAATTATCACAAAATAGTTCAAAATTTTTAATACGTCAACCGAGATATCTAATTTATTAATTATGGGGAGAGACATACAAATATTCGCTGCAAGTCTGACCTCTGAAGTTCCACTGATTCAACTGCCTGATTAGGAAGATAATTCCACAATATATCAATTGGCAATCTCTAACAAAGATAGAAGCAAACATTATCAAATCATATCACCCAACATCCCTATTACTCTCTCTCTCTCTCTCTCTCTCTCTCTCTCTCTCTCATCTCTCTCTCTCTCTCTCTCTCTCTCTTTGGTGCCGAAAGACGCATCAACATTTCAGGGAGTCATTGTGTGAATGTGACTAGAATTCGTATCAGAATTGCCTTGTAAACATGAATAGATGACTTGGTGAACGCGGCCTGTCGACCTCTGCTGAACAGAGTCGGATTAAGAATGCATGAATACAACAGATGAAATATACAGGAGGCGAGATGGGCTGATGGGAATTTTATAAATGGGAGCATCGAAGCTAATGTTTGAGACTGGGCTATTGGGGAGTGACTACTAATGGGCGGTGCTGTTAAATTATAAGGAATAGAATGATATTGAAAGGATTTGTGTGTGTGATGTGTGTGTTTGTATGAGAGAGAGAGAGAGAGAGAGAGAGAGAGAGAGAGAGAGAGAGAGAGAGAGAGAGAGAGAGAGAGAGAGAGCTACATCATATTTATTCTCTTTGTAATTCTTTAACTGCTAACTTAAATAATGTTAAAAATTGGTTACTATCGGATAAATTGACCCTAAATGATAGAAAAACATATTTCATAATATTTTCTTTGCACAAAGTTCCCGGTAACATAAGAGTTGCAATAGGAAATCACACTCTTGACCAGAAGTCCAGCGGAGAATTTTTAGGAGTAATGTTTGACAATAAATTAACCTTCAGTAAGCATGTAGATATGATAGTCAATAAAATTTCCAAAGTTACAGGTATCATATATAGGCTAAAGGATTATTTCCCTCTATATATATTTAAATAACTCTACCACTCTTTAATATCTCCTCATCTAAATTACTGCATTACGGCGGGGGGGGGGGGAGTTGCAGTAGAAACGCCCTACAACCGCTAATCGTTATG
>NC_090749.1:71675843-71688343 GCF_036898095.1 Palaemon carinicauda
CAAGTCAAATTCTTTTTTATCTTTTTCAGGTAGCTATCTTTTTCAGGTAGCCAATGCTGAAAAGGCTTCCGAAGTGTTATGTTCAAAAGCAAAGACTCAGATTCCTTCTAAGATTACAGGATCTTTAAGGAAACTGCAAATGTGGGACAAACAATATGACCACCTCTGAAAAAAAAAAAAAAAAATCTTGGCAAATTTTTTAAAATGTTTAAAGGCCATTCATGAATGGCAAAGGCCAGGCACAGTGACATTGCCCTATCAAGCAGGACAATGCCCTAGAGATTGATCATATATACATATGATTGGCACCCAAGCCCCCTCTCCACCCAAGCTAGATGGAGGGCCGGGTAGTGGCTGTTGATGACTAAGCAGATAGACCTATAAGCTCCCCCAAAACCCCTATTCTTAGCTGAATGGTGAAGTTGCAGCGACCAAAAGAGCTAACAAGTTTGAGCGGGACTCAAACTCCACTCAGGGACGTTACCACAACTCATTCTTTCATATAGAACATTACAACTGGGACATCATGTTTAGATTATTTATTTTTTCTATTTGTTCGTTGTGTGAATATTTAATTTTTATCTTTTATTTTTCCTACTACCAGCTCTTTTCCATTTCAATGAACTGTTATGAAAGGTCAGTTTGACCTTTCATAATAGCCTTTTCAGTCTCACCTTTATAATTCAATTATTCCCGAAAGAAATTTTCAAAGAGGATCCTGTTATTATACTTATAAAAATATGCTGTCGACCTATTGGCACATTTTCACATCTAACGTCTTATGCAAAAATCTCTTTTGGCAAAAATGGGACTTTCCCCTATATTTACATTTTTTTAACTAACCTTTTTTACTCAGACTTTCCTTTTAGTTAAACAGGGACCAATATTATTCGTGTTGGATCATTGAACCTTTTTCTTAATTTTTCTCTATCAAGATAATTACTTGACCAGTTTATTCCAACCAGAAAGATCTGCTAATTCTTGTTTTGAACTATTCTAATAATTTCTCTCTAAAAAAACCACTCTCTTTCTATTAAGGGAGAATCAAAGGAATACAGTAATATCTCTCTCTCTCTCTCTCTCTCTCCTCTCGTCTCTCTCTCTCTCTCTCTCTCTCTCTCTCTCTCTCTCTCTCTCTCTCTCAAGGCTCCTTTAACATTTTCTTCCCTTCAGAAAATTTATTTTTTTTTTTTTTTTTTTTGCATTTTTCGAAATATCTATTGGACCTGTTTATGTCTTCCAAAAGGCATAGTTGACTCTGATCTCTCTTGAGAGATCCATCCAAACTTCGAAGGTTTTTTCAACGTTCCATTTTCTGCTTTCTGAAAGAAAATATTCCTTTACTTTTTTTATCAGGTAGAAAAAAAAATCCATTTTATAAATTTCTCACAAAGACACTTTTGACTTTTTTTTTCCCTTCCCGGTGGTATAGTTGTTATTTTAACATATCCACAGAAATCCATATAATCTCTCTCTCTCTCTTCTCTCTCTCTCTCTCTCTCTCTCTCTCTCTCTCTCTCTCTCTCTCTCTCTCTCTCTCTAATATATATATCCATTTGGCCTAACTTTGTTAAGACATACTTTGATTTTAATTTATTCAAAAAAATCTGTTTAACCTTTATTTGACGAAGTCCGTTTGGGTCTTGGCTTGTTGCTGTTGCAGATTGCCTAACCCTTATTGCCAGGCACTTGCTCTTGCACAATTGAGGCCCCTAGTTATGGGTCTGGGCTCCCTTCAACCTAAGAAACCTGTTTGCCGTATACAGTCAAATCCAATATATTGGAGCACTTGGAAAACAAGAAAATCTTCAGTCTCATCTTAAAAGCCTTAATATCTCCTGTCATTCAGATGTGCAGTGGGAGCTCATTTTGTAGTCTTGGGGCCGCATGTTTGAAATCTCTAGAACCTACAGTAGGCATATGTCTTGGTTCTAATCATTTGAAACTTTTTGTAACTATTTTCATGTCGACAATAAATATAGCAATTCTCTTGGATATTTTGGACCTACGGTTCTGTTAACTTGGGTTTTTTCACATATCTTAAACTCAATTCTAGCTTCAATAAGCAGCTGGTATAATTCAATTTTCTTATCCAAATAGATATATTTGGCTTTTCTTGATCCAAAGAGATCTTTATGACTTATCCAGAGCGATGTGTATGATCTTTATCTGACTTTACTCATTTGAATAGAAAGTTTAGAATTTCTATCCGAATAATTTTACCATCAGTTTAACATATCAATTCGACTTTTCCTTCTTATTTAGTGACTCACATGACCCATATTACTTTTACAGGGTCGACCTTTACACCGGCAAAACGTGATAACAAAAGGACGGAGTCTGACTCTTCTTGAGCTGCAGCATCAGGACTCTGGACTCTACACCTGCCTCGCCTCCAACATCGAAGGGGATGGAGAGAGCAATGCCGTTGCTCTCCACATAGATTGTGAGTATGAGAGGATAATGTTACGGGCAATGGAGGTTTTTTATTGGTTACCTATGTATTTAAGCATAAATTTGGGTCTGGTTGAATGTATAGATAAAAGAGGTCTTCGAGACAATACACATAGACGGTGAGTATGAAAGGGAAGTGTTAATGGCAAATAAGATGTTTTTCGCCTTTTTTTTTCTCATGTGGGTTTTTATGCACATTTTTTTTTATTGGTTTTGGATGGATAAAAAGAGGGTTTTGAGAAAATGTTGGAGGGTCCATTTTGTAGTTTTACCAGAGTATGATTTCATATGTAGATTACCTTTATGGACGGAAAAAGTTTTTTTTAAGGCAATAAAGTAGTTTTTTTTATGCATAATTAAAGTAATTCAAATTTATTGTTTGTATGGGCAAATTATTTTGGATTATTAAGCTGGAGCATTTGTTTTATAGATTTTAAGTACAAATGGAGAAAGGTTTTCAACTTTTCATGGCAATGACATCTTTTATATAATGTTTATCTTAGATTTTCAAGCATGGTTATGGGATTTTGTATTTCCTGTAAGTATAGACTGAAATCTTCTCAAACAATTTCTACTTTTGGGCTTATAAGCAATAGGTTGGAATTTTGTATTGATTTATATGATGGACGAAAAGGAATTTGTTACAAAGAAAGTATCTTTCGTGTAATCTCGAATGATTTTAAGCGTGATCACGGGTTTAGAATTGTTTTAAAGTGACGGAAAAGTCCTCATATTGGCAAAATTGAGAGTTACTTAATAGGTTTTTTTTTTTAATATTTCTATTAATTGTAAATACGGATTGAAAGGTTTATGTGTAATTTTTCACTAAAGATTCTGAGTATGAACAAATGTTATCGGAAATAGATTTTCCTGGCAAAGAATGTGGCTGTTTAAATTTTTAGGATTTAATGCAATGGGATTGGTTTTAATACAGGATTTATTGTAGTAGTATATGTTTTATTTTAGGATTTAATGAAATGGTGTGGGTGTTATTTTCAGGATTTAATGCAATGGTATGGTATGAATTTTCATTCAGGATTTAATACAATGGGATGGGTTTTAATTAAGGATTTAATGCAATGGTATGCGTTTCAATTCAGGATTTAATGCAATGGTGTGGGTTAATTCAGGATTTAATGCAATGGTATGTTTTAATTTAAGATTTATTGTAATAGTATGTTTTAATTTAGGATGTAATGCTATGGTTTGGGTTTTGATTAAGTATTTAATGCAATGATATGTTTTAATTTAGGATTTAATGCAATAGTATGTGTTTTAATTTGGGTTTTAATGCAATGGTGTGTGTTTTAATTTAGGATTTATTGCAATAGTGTGGGTTTTCATTTAAGATTTATTGCAATGGTGTGGGTTTTAATTTAGGATTTAATGCAATGGTGTAGGTTTTAATTTAGGATTAAATTGCATGAGGGGCGTTTAAATAAATATTTAATGCGGTGGTGTGGCTATTAATTTAGGATTAAATGCAATGGGGGTTTTAATAAATATTTAAAGCTATGTTGTGGATTTTAATTTAGGAATAAATGCAATAGGGGGCGTTAAATAAAGATTTAATGCGAGGATGTGGGTTTTAATTTAAGATTTAATGCAGTGGCATTGGTTTTGATTTAGGATATTATACAATGGTGTGGGTTTCAATTAAGGATTTAATGCAATGGTGGGTTTTAATTTAGAATTTAATGCAGTGATGTGGGTTTTAATTTAGGAGTTAATGCAATGGTGTGGGTTTAAGATAAAGATTTAATGCAATGGTGTGGGTTTAATATAAAGATTTAATGCAATGGTGTGGGTTTAAGATAAAGATTTAATGCAATGGTGTGGGTTTTACTTTAAGATGCAAAGCAATGATGTGTGTTTTCATTTGGGATCTAATTTAATGGTGTAGGCTTTAGATACAGATATATTGTAATGGTTTTGTTTTTTAATTTTGGATTTAAAGCAATGTTGTGGGTTTTCATTCAGGATTTAATTTAATGGTGGGGGTTTTGAATAAAGATTGAATGCAATGGTTTTTTTTTTAATTTAGGATTTAAAGCAATGGTGTAGGTTTTCATTTAGGATTGAATGATATGGTGTGGGTGTAATGTAAGATTTAATGCAACGGTGTGGGTTTGATTTTAGGATTTAATGCAATGATGTGGGTTTAAATATAAGATTTAATACAATGGTGTGCCTTTTCATTTAGGATTTATTACAATGATGTGGGTTTTAATTTAGGATTTAATGTAATGCTGTGAGCTTTTATTTAGAATTTAATAGTGGTGTGGGTTTTAATTGAAGATTTAAAGCAATAGTGTAGGTTTTAATTTAATATTTAATTCAGTGGTGTTGGTTTTAATTTAAGATTTAATGCAATGGTGTGGGTTTTAATTGAAGATTTAGTGCAATGCTGTGCGGTTTAATTCAATATTTAATGCAATGATGTGAGTTTTAATTTAGTATTTAATGCAATATTGTGAGCTTTGATTTAGAATTTAATGCAATGGTGTGATTTTAGTTGAGGATTTAATGTAATGTTGTAGGTTTTAATTTAAGATTTAATTCAGTGATGTGGGTTTTAATTTAAGGCTTAATGCAATGGTATGGGTTTTAATTTAGGATTTAATGCAATAGTGTGGGTTTTAATTCAGGATTTAGTACAATGCTGTGGGTTTTGATTCTACTTTAAGAAGGGGTGGGAAGATGATGATGTAAGGAAGCACCAATAAAGGTGGGTTTATTTTCTTAACTAATTTTTAGGTTTTTTATCGACTGTAAAAAGACATTTCTTTGCATTGACATTGGTAGAGAAATTGGGTAGTTAGTTTGTAATGTGGTAGGTTTTGAAACTCGGGAATACTTTTAAACTATAAGTTATGAGTTTAAAAGTTAGGGAATTTTAAGGTAATTTAAAGAATTGGAGGTTTTAAGGGAATTTATTTAAGTTATGCAGCTTTGGAGGGGATCGAAACTGAAGTTGAATTATTTTAAGTTATGCTTTAACCTTATTTTAAAGTTTTCGAGGTTTTTATGAGTAAGGAGGAAATTAAATCTTTCTGTGAGAGATGTTTATTTTTCATTTTTCCTTAGCAGCGTCATTGTGAATCTTAAATGTTTTTGAGGAATAAATATGACAGACATAAAAAGATAGAGAAAAAATTAGATGAAAGGAACATTACCAGCCAGTATACAGAGGCCGCCACCCCCACCTCTCTCTCTCTCTCTCTCTCTCTGAAATGTAATAGCTTATGAAGTGTCATTTTTGGTTACAGAGTTCATTAGCGTAAGCTGGGCTGTCTCTGGGCTGTGTATTCAGAGCCCCTGAATAATGTAGAACTTTCTATGATTTTTCAACGAGAGAGAGAGAGAGAGAGAGAGAGAGAGAGAGAGAGAGAGAGAGAGAGAGAGAGAGAAAAGGGTTTAAGGGTGGCGTAATATATAGGCCTTTAGGTAAATTACATATGCATATATGCAGTATACTGTTTGTATATATATATACACACACACACACACACACACACATAGTATTATATATTATATACTATATTATATATATATATACTATATATATATTAATATATATTAATATATATAATATATATATATATATATATATATATATATATATATATATATATATATATATATATATATTAATATTTATATATATATATATATATTAATATATATATATATATATATTATATATATATATATATATATATATATATATCAATATATATATTAATATATATATATTAATATATACATATTAATATATACATATATAAGAGGAAAACATGTATGGAAACATCAGAGAGAGAGAGAGAGAGAGAGAGATTCAAATGTATAAAATGTGATATGTAGAGAGCATAAAGGGATAACGTCTAGTCGTCTAGTCGTTAAGGAAACTATGGAGGAAAGTGTACAGTTTATAGGCCTACAAGTAATTCAGAAGACTTTAACGCTCTCTAGAAGCAACTTATTAATTTAGTGATACCTTTACTTGTCAAAATAAGTATTTCAAATATTCTTTATTTATTTATTCGTTATCTCTAGAACTGTCTAGCCTCCTGATCATGGGATTAGATCATTAGGCCTAGGCCTACATGTAAGATATAGCAGTAATGATAAGGGAAACCAAGTAGAGACTCGAGGGAAGATACTTTGAATATTGTCATAACTATGGCCTATTTCAATTACTGTATGAATCGCATACATCCCAAATGAAGGAAAGGGTTATTCAGTAATGTTCCCATCCGTTTTTTTCATTAGGTGAACCAGAAACGGTTTACACTGATTCCTCAAGTGTAAATATAAGTAACATTCGTGTGTGTGTATGTTTACATGTAAACATATTTGCATCTTTATCTTTAGCAAACCAATTTAACGATAACTTGAACTTCCACTCCATCTATTATATTCAATAACCGTTGACAAACTTCTGTGAAGTTAGAAACAGCTTTGATGTCAGTTATACCCTTATATAAAAGCCCCAGACTAAATAAATTGTAATTCTCCTTATAGTGTAAACTTCAAAACATAATTCTTTTGAACTGTTATTTGTATGAATAGCAATATCGCATCTACAACTACAACCAAACTATAACTACAGCATACAGCTTGCATTGTAATATTCCAGGCGTGGTGTAGAAGTTGAGAGTTGGGCGTCATGTTATTAAGTTAGTAACGTCTTGTTCAACGCAGCTTACATACCACGCCACCGAGGAAAAAAAAAGATACGGGGAAATAGGTATATTATACATAACTGTCGCCATTATCGCGATATAGTATTGTTATATTAATGAAAATGTCACATTTGAAGACATCCGTTACCTAAAATTCTATTCAACAACTTGAAAGCATTGATGCTCAATCTATATATTATTTGACGTTTGCTGAAATGCTTTTAAAATATTCCATGCAAAGCATCGTTCAAAAGTAAAACTGAACCGTTTTTAAAGCACATTTAAAAAAAAATGTCACCTGTTTTGAAAGGCTGTATTTTCGAGTCATTCAGCGACTCCAATAAACCTACTAACACAACCTTGAATTTTATTTTCGGAGCATTTCCATGCGCAATCGTCAAGGTTAATAACAAAGTAACCTCATGGTATAAAACCCTTAAAGCAACTTTATAAAGTTAGTAAAGAATGGCCAACACTATTACCTAAATCTGCCTAAAAATAGCCCCATAGAGATATTCAAATGGCCCTATAGGCATCCCACGCTGTAGTGTAAAATACCCTGAAAACTATCTATCGGCCTAAAAGCCGAACCACCTAACTTTTGATTGCGTAATTAAAGTGATGTTACTGGCTTATTTCGCTCTGGTTTACGGTTATGAATACATAACGAAGGCCGAAGGGGGGGGGGGGAGAGTTCAAGGGTATTTCTAGGCAAATGCGATCTATTTAAGCAAAGAGAAGTTAACGGAAAAAAAGAAAAGAATAGGAAGCGTAAAATGATTGTTGATAGGTTACGGTCATGTTATGTCGGACTCTGTGAGACGCCACGAGCTCCCTATAAAGGATTTAATTTAGAAATTAGAGGGTAAAGATACATTTATGTGGACTAATTATTAAGTTAGGGTGAGGCAGTGTTGTATAAGTTTACTTATAACTAGTGTTTATTGTGGGGTTAAACCAGAAATAATCAATTATTAAAATTAAAGATTGGCAACGATTTGCAACACCAGTTGAGATTCGGTTGTTCTAAACGGTTGATTGAAACTCGAAAGAGGAAGTCACGATAAATCACTTAGTTGTAACGACGCCTCCTTGGCGTTAACACGTCTCTCTGCAGTCTTTATAATTTGTGCTGTTATGTTTGTGTGTTTACTACTTCGTTAAGTGAAACTTATAATATCAAGAGGATAATCAAGATTATATAACAAGTTAAAACGGTGATGGATTTTGCAGGAACCGGAAATCAAGGTACGCTGAGAGAGAGAGAGAGAGAGAGAGAGAGAGAGAGAGAGAGAGAGAGAGAGAGAGAGAGAAGCAGTTGTTATTTCCGTTGTTGCTCTAGAACGGCCCAACGGAATTTGATGATTTGACGAAAACGGGTAGAAAAAAGTATATGGTTGTCTTGACAAATCTGTTATATATAAAGTTTAAGCCATTTTATCAATTCCGAAAGGGGCTTGGGGATAAGGCCACCGGCACACCCTGCGTTGTGCTCTGTATGCGTTACTGAGGTGTTTTTGCTAGTTTCTTTTTTTTTTTTCTTTTTGACCCATTTTTATAAATCGGGTTATTATCTGTATATGCTATTTATTGTTGTTATTTTGAATAGATGTTATATATGAATGCACACTAAAAATGCGTAACATAACATAGCATAGGCCTACTCGTACTCGTTCATGTGTCTTCACTTATATATAGCATGCACAGAAATTATCATATTATTATTGCTGTTATTATTATTTCCACCAACGAAGGTGGAAGGAGGTTATGCTGTAGCCCCTATTTGTTTGTTTGTATGTTTGTGTTTGATTGTTTGTGAACAGCTTCCTGGCCCCAATTTTAATCTTAAATAAACTTGTAAGGATTAACTGTTATATAAAAAACTGGAAATGATTAAATTTTGGAAGGTCAGAGGTCAAGGTCACGGTCTAGCAAAATGTCAAATTCACATAATCAGCCATAAGTTTGGACATCGTTGGCACAGAGGCTTCAAACTTGGCTCATATTTTAGTGAATGAAAATCTACGCCAATTAATACACGTTAAGGTCAAAGGTCAAAGTAGAACAAAAGGTTGAGAAGTAATCTGCCTCGGCGGAGGTCTGCGCTCTTCTAAGTGTCCATGTAGTTATTATTATAATCAGTATTATTATTAATATTATTATGGTCAAGGAAATAATAATTGTTTATAGTTTTTTTCGTTCAATGATAGGCCTTCGTTGGGTACTTTCAAAGGTGGAACGAATATTTAAGATTATATACAAATTGCTACATTCCTCTTTCAGTTCTGCCACACACACACACACCCACACACACAAGGCAGCCTTCAACTTTAGACCAGTAACGCCAACTTTCCAACTTTCAAATCCGATTTATTGAATAGTCTTTAGCCCCCCCCCCCCCCCCTCTCTCTCTCTCTCTCTCTCTCTCTCTCTCTCTCTCTCCTCTCTCTCTCTCTCTTATGAAAGCCTATTTGGTGACATCAACGTCATTTGAAACACCTTTTCGGTGACATCTGTTAAAGACATTGAATTTAAAATCTGGAGAATTCTGATTTTAACTTTCATATTGGCTTTGATGCGCAAAGAACGTTATGATAATGGCTTTCATTATTAATGATAAATCTCTTTATATTTCATTTGTTTATGATATCCAATGTATTTGACATTAAACTATTCCACTGCAGGACAAAAAGCCTCAGACACGTCCTTAAACTCCAGGTCAGTTTGTGGGCTTTCTATGCCAGTCTATAACCGAAAATTTCCTTAGTTCGTTAATCCATCGTCTTCTCTTATTTCCCCTCCGTTGTTTGAAATCTGTAGGGACCAATTTTGTTATTCGCGATGTCCATCTAATGTCTGTCATTCTCATTATATGTCTTACCCATTTCCATTTCTTTTTCTTACTAGTTGTTTGGTCTCGTATCAATGTTGCTCTTTGTCTCTCTCTTAGTTATTCCCATCATTATATATTTTTCTTTTGTTTTTTGGAGTTGTAACTAGCATATATTTCAAGGCTTTAGAAACCTTCCAAGTTTCTGATATATATGCATATAGGCCTACACTATTTCATAATTATATGTAAGTTTATGCGTTTTTAATTAAATACGAAATTACATCTTCCATTTCTCTGATTAAATATACATTTATTAACAAAGTCTTCTCTGTCAGCCATGATTTTAGAGAAATATTATTTGTGGAACAGTTGCTTATTCTAATATTTTATGCCCTCCACATTCTAATATTAACGTGTTCTGTAATTTCTGTTTGTTAAGACCACGGTCCAGATATATATATATATATATTATATATATATATATATATATATATATATATTATATATATATATATATATATATATATATATATATATATATATATATATATATATATATATATACCTTGGTTAAGACCTACTCACAGACTTTGTCAAATTTGTTTTTTAAAGGCGTCTTATCCTTCATTTTATTATTTTTTATTTTTATTTGAAGAGTGTTCTGTTAATAATAGACAATAGGGTGGCTGTGCCATACAGTTTTTTAAGGGTCACTGTAGTCTAAGGCAATTGCATTGTTTGGTACGTAAAATTTTTTACAGTTTTTACTAAGGAATCAATTTTTTTTCTTTTTTATTCTGGATGTTCAACATGTAGATATTGAGATATTTGTTATATAAAGACTGACAGGCACCATTAATATATGCACATTAATATGTGCGCATTTTGAGAGAGAGAGAGAGAGAGAGAGAGAGAGAGAGAGAGAGAGAGAGAGAGAGAGAGAGAGAGAGAGAGAGAGAGTTATTTGCCTTACCCTAGAACGGCCAAACAGGATTTATTCTAAGGGCTGCTTTTCCACTCCTATACAGCAGGGAACCCTACTCTTTACAGGACCTCCAGTCGTTTTATCATGTTCGTTGGAGGGCATTCAAAATTTCACGCTGCATATTACTCGTTTATTGTCAAATCCACAATATCAAAGCTCTTATAGAATAAGAAAGTCTTCAGTTTCCTCTTGAAAGCTTTTCGGATGTCGTCTAGTGGGAGCTTATTGTATAGTCTTGGGGTTACACATTTAAAGGCTCTAGACTCCTAGTGCCTACAGTTGACATATATCTAGGTTCCAGTCTCTTAGATATCTTCTACATCCGGTTCTGATAACTTGGTATATTGTACATATTCTAAACTCTTTTCTCAGTTTGATAGGCAGCCTTTGACTGAAAGAAATTGGTATAAAGTAGATATGGATTTCATGAGGAATGGGTTATAAAATTTGAGCCATTTTATCAATTATGGGAAAGGAATTGGGGTTAATGTCACCACTAGGCCTACACCCTATGTTTTGCTCTGTAGGGATCTATTTGATTTTGAAGTTTATTTAAAAGGTAAATTGATAACCTGATTAATCTTCAAAATTTATGGGCGATGAAAAAAAAAATTAACACAAATTCTGAAAATCAAGGTAAAAATGTTCAGTGTGTCAACTCTTATATCATGTTATGTTTATTATTTTGATTCCTTTAACTTAATTACTTCTGAAGTTCTTAGAATATTGTTGTTTATGAAGCTCATTCGTTCTTATCAGTTGATTCTAACGGTTATGCCTTATCTAGCACAAAGCTCAATACTACACAGTATTCTAGAAGTTTTATTCCAGCTATGATCAGCTTGTGGAATGATATTCCTAATCGGTTAGTTGAATCAGTAGAACTTCAAAAGTTCAAACTTGTAGCGAATGTTTCTATGTTGAACAGGTTGACATAAGTCTGTCTTCATAGTTTGTATATGAACAATCCATTTCAACGTTGTGGACGATCTTAGAATATTTTATACTATGTATTCATTACTTCTCATATATTTTATTTATTTTCTTATTTCCTTTCCTCGCTGGGATATTTTTTTTCCTGCTGGAGCCCTTTGGGCTTATAACCTCCTGCTTGGCTAATAATAATAATAATAATAATAATAATAATGATGATGATGATGATGATGATTATAATAATGATGATGATCATTTATTATTATTATTATTATTATTATTATTATTATTATTACTATTATTATAATGAAATTTTTAATAAATAATCAGAATGGTTATACCTGGTTAGAATTGATGATTATTAGCTTGACTATAAGGTTGACTATAGGCACTGAGATAACTGTAGGTAGGGTATTACGATTAAGTTATGTCGTCATGAGAGCTACGACTAGGCATAGTGTGTGGGTCTATTAAATATTTCTGTAGGCTGAGGGACTACCGCTAGAACTATTGGGTCCTTTGTCTGCCCAGGTAGTAAATTACTACATGGAATCCCTCTCTCTTGTTACGGCTCATTTTTACTTTTCCCACATATACGCCGAATAGTCTG
>NC_090749.1:71698343-71708343 GCF_036898095.1 Palaemon carinicauda
AACAGCATACCTTCTTAATGGGTACACACTCATACTTGGTAAAAGGGTTGTGTATCGCCACGATCAGCAAAACTGTACTAGTCATGGTCATATATACTAGGTTTGTTTGCTGTGAGCGGTCAGACGAAAGTTTCCTACCATCACCAAACAGCAGTAGCCAGCATGGCTATGAAAACTGGGCAAACCCCATACATGAATAAACCCATGTCTGAGGCCTTTGTCCTGAAATGGACTAGAAACTGCCGTATTTGTTGTTGTTGTTATTATATATATATATATATATATATATATATATATATATATATATATATATATATATATATATATATATATATATATATATATATGAATGTATGTGTGTGAAGCTTCAAAGAAACATCAGCCAAAGCATCTAATGAAAAAATAAGAAAAGAAAAGTACCGCACATGAGAAACACTACCTCTACATACGAAACTGTCGTAAGCGACAGATTCCCCGAAAGCATTAGAAGTAAGGGAGATGATTCAGAGATGCTTTTAGTTAATGGGAATTAAAAGGGGTTAATATACGACTGTGGAAAGAGAGGAGAAGTCGTAATATTCCCCACTTTTAGCGTTGGAGTGAGCAGTAGTGATTCTCCCGGTCTTATTTAAAGGGCTTTTTATGAAGTTGTAATAGTTCTCGGTTTTTTTTTTCTCTGGTGTAGGATGGTGTCGTTGTGATATATTTTTGTGGGGTTTTAGGATTTTTATTGTGAATAGTAATAATGATAATATTAATAATGGTTATGATGGGGATGATGATAATGAAGAAAAGTAACTCCCTTATAAAATTTATAATAATAGTGTCCTGCTGCGTGTGTCTGTATATATATATATATATATATATATATATATATATATATATATATATATATATATATATATATATATATGTATATGTATATATATGTATATATATATATATATATATATATATATATATATATATATATATATATATATATATATATATATATTGGTATATATATGTATTATTTCTAACTGTAATCAAACAGTTTAATATGTTTTCCCCTTTGTTTCTTTCATGGTACTTTTTGAAGAAACACACACCCACACACACATATATATATATATATATATATATATATATATACATATATATATATATATATATATATATATATATATATATATATATATATATATATATATATTTAGATAGATAGATAGATACAAAAAATATTTTAGCCAATTCTTACTCCCATTAGGTAACATATTATTCATGTTATTGTTGATGTAATTATTATTGATTTCAATGTTATCATCATTTTTATTACCGTCAATATACTTCTTCTTCTTCTTCTTCTTCTTCTTTTTCTTCTTTTTGTACGTATTGATTTTGATATTATCTTATTCTTCTTCATATTGTTATCATTGCTGTCGTTATAATCTTTATTATTATTAATTTCAATTTTTTTCCATTGCTAAACATTCTTATTATTATCGCTCCTACAACGAAATCCAAAGAAGACTAGACTATAACAAAATCTAACTTAACCCCCCCCCCCCCCTCAACCCATTTCCCATTAAAGGCCCCACAATCAATTTAGTGCTTTTCGAAAACTGTTGAATTCATCGGAATAAACACTGATTGAATTCGCTTTGACTTCGAAACGGTTTTGGAAGCGAATTTTCGGAAAATATTAGATGCCCTTTTAAATTATAAATTAGGTTTGGGCGCATTCAATTAAGGACCAGTTCAGACTAATACTGGATTATAAGCATTTGTGTGTGAGAGAGAGAGAGAGAGAGAGAGAGAGAGAGAGAGAGAGAGAGAGAGAGAGAGAGAGAGAGAGAGAGAGAGAGATAATAACGTATGACCTGCAACTTTCGTTGGTATGTTTATATATTGTATATATGTATATATACTTATATATACACTCTTGCATATGTATAGGCTTTATATATATATATATATATATATATATATATATATATATATATGTGTGTGTGTGTGTGTGTGTGTGTTATATTTGTGTGCGTGGTGTGTGTAACTACAAAAAATAGCAACAGACAAAGCAGAAAACTCCCAGAAGTGCTATCTAAGAATTACGGTGATAAAGGAATGGCGACCACCTTACGTATTTAAATTACCATACTGATATAAGAGTTGTAACGGCTCACCCACGTTACCGATCCCATCTCCAATCCTTCTAGTTAAGGTTAACTCTATTCGGGGGAAGGATAGCCATGGTTGTTTTAAACACGTCCCTGTTACGTACACGATAACTCTCTTGATATTCGCTCCAGGGGTTAGAACCCTGTGATACCTCTACAGGTAAGATTCTTTGGTATATCACTTGCAGAAATATCCCAAGTAGAAGGTGACTAGAGGAACTTCCATCAGGACGTCATGGCCAATTCACCCAAAATCAGTGTCAGTGACCTCAGATGCCAGTATGCCAGAAAACTTCAAATCAATCAATCAATCTCTCCCAAAAAAGATTTTTCCTATGTCAAAATCCCTTCTATAGACAAGAAGCTTAACCTATAAGCGAAAGAGGTAGACCAGGTGAAAGGAATATTTTGAAACAGCCGGTTTAAAAGCAATATGAAGGGATACAAATGATAATTGGTTATTGGGCTCAGTTCCTCCTTGTTTAATTAAGAGAGATTCTAAAGCAAGCAGAGAGCAATTAATTGCGACTGCTGGTATGATCACAAATTCTTTATATGAAATAGATATTTTGTACCCTTGGCGTGGTGAAACGGTGAAAGAGTTTGTGTGTCGCCATGATCAGCAAAGCTCGACTAGTCAGGGACACCATCACCTATCCGCGATGGCCAGCTTAATGATAAAAACTGGCCAAACCCCAGGCCTGAATAAAATGACATTTCTTAAGCCTTTTCCTGCAGTGGACTAGAAATGGCTACAGTTGTTGTTGTCGTGTCCGATGGTGGTCTCCCACTATCACAACACCGCAGTTGGCCAGTGGGTGATGAAAAACTTGCCAAGGACAAGTCTGAGGCCTGTATCTTGCAATGGAGTAAAATCGGTTGCAGTCATTGGGTAGTCTCTGATTGTCTTCCACCATCAATCCGCAGTGGACGAGAAACAGTTGTATTTGTATTTGTTTATGTCTCAAAAACTCTTATCATGGCACATTCAATTCTATGACTAACTCCTTGATGAGTATCTATCCAAATATTGAGCAGTATTTTCAGAGCCCACAGTATTACAGAGCTTAGCTTACTTCTCTTGCAAGTAAACGTATTTAGACTACTTAAAGATCGCATAAACAACGAAAGTGAATCTTTTGATATGAATATCGATCACCAGGTCTAAGTTTTCTTAAATATTATTCTAATTTCCAGACTGAATGCGTTCCACAATAATTTTCTTGATTTTTTTACTATATTTTGTGTTGTTGATAAAAGATATGGAGGTATGACAATCCTTTTTAGCACAGTTGGTAATTGAAGTTTCTGCCGGTACAATTTATGTAACAACTTGTGTACAGTTTTATGAAGTAATAAGTGTGGAAGATAGTTGTTCTTGAAATATTGTTAAGAAAATAGTCTATACTGTTCGGTGTATGCGTAGGCAAAGGAAAATGAACCGTAACCAGAGAGAAGAATTCAATATAGTACTGTCTGGCCAGTCAAAGTACTCCATAACTATCAAGCGGTAAGATCTCAACGGGTGTCTGGTGCCCTGGCCAACTTACTACCTTATAACTGCACCTTCTACATACATTCATACAACAACATATGCAGCCATTTATAGTCCACTGCTTGACCAAGGCGTAAGACATGTCATTATTAATTTCTGGGGTTTGGCCAGTTTTCATAACCACAATGGCCAGTGCGGATTGGTGGTGGTGGGATATATTTTTTTGATTGCTCACACCAAACCAACCTAGTTTGGATGACCCTAAGTAGTACAGCTTTGCTGATCATAGCGGTACACAAACCCTTTCACCGCGTTAAGGTATTCAACTTAGAAAAGGTTGGGTTTTATAAACACATTATATACACACTATTATAGACACATTTAACTCTCTCTCTCTCTCTCTCTCTCTCTCTCTCTCTCTCTCTCTCTCTCTCTCTCTCTCTCTCTCTCTCTCTCTCCCCAAAAGCAAGCAGCATCTTCAAAGTACACAACATTTCAAAGACTGTGCCTATATGCAAGCTGAATCCTGCGTTTGGCAAAGTCGAGGTAAAAGCACACTGAAATGGGATTAATTTGTTGTACGTCCAAAGGCACATTTGGAAATGCGATGTTTGACAAGTTAGAGCGACAGCTTTAATAATATCTCTGTTCGAATGAATTTGAGGTTTCCCAGAAATGCTGCTGGTGGGTTGTGAGATGTTTCATTATTATTATTATTATTATTATTATTATTATTATTATTATTATTATTACTTTGCTAGGCTACAACCCTATTTGGAAAAGCAGGATGCTATAAGCCCCAGGGCTCCAACAAGGAAAATAGCCCAGCGAGGAAAGGAAACTTGGGGAAAAATGAAATATTTCAAGAAGAGTAACATTAAAATAAATATCTTCAATATAAACTATAGAAAACTTTAACAAAACAAGAGGAAGAGAAATTAGATAAAATAATGTGAGCTTAAGTCTTGATTCAAGCAGATAAATGGGCTTAAATCTAAAGGTTTAAGAAATCATTATTTGCATATATAAATATCATTATGTTTTAACAGGTGGATATAGGTTTAAGGAATTATTTGTATATCTTAGCGTATCTGGAAAGAACTGTGTGTGTATATATATATATATATATACACATATATCTTTTCTATAGATATATATATATATATATATATATATGTATATATATATATATATATATATAGTCAGACAATTACTCCTTATTATATAGAAGAGATTTCTAAATATGAAACCCGGAATAAAATATTTTTTTTATTCCTGTGAATATTTTTTAATTTAGTATTTCGATTTTTTTTCTATGAATTGATGAAAACAGAATTATAGACAAGAAAATAATAACAATAATAATAATAATAATAATAATAATAATAATAATAATAATAATAATAATAATAATAATAATAATAAATGATACCGATATTATGTGATTATCCCGATATTAAAATATTTCTCGAGGGCGGATTAAGGATTAATTATTTTTGTATATTTGATAGCATCAACGAAGGCTTTATCTGTAGTCGGGTGTTTTGCGTTTAATCAAATCTTTATATAGAATTTAATTTCGGTGGTTATATTCAATATATTGGATAAAGTAGGAGATTACGCTTTATTTGATGTTAATGTCATGTTAATTATAAGGATGAGTAAGTATTGCTAAGGATCTCTGTGCTTACTGAAGTTTAATATTATTGTTCAATGGTCGGATGTCGAGGGAGTTGAAGGGATCATATGTTCAATTATGCTTTTGATATCTTTTCTTTTCAAGGGTGATTAGTGTATACAATGGGATTATATTGTTTGATGGGAATTATTATATTTAAATATGTACAGTGTACTCTACATTAACATATTGTGAATATATATATATATATATATATATATATGTAATATATGTCTGTATAAATATGTAATATGTGATACAGGATACATGGGTTTTGGAAGGACATGTCAGAGGCTTTTGTCGTGCAGTAAAGTTGTAATGGTTGATGATGATGATATGTTTATGCATAAACGAATATACAGTATATATATATATATATATATGGATCGATATATATAGCTATATATATATATATATATATATGGATCGATATATATGTATATATATACATTTATATACAATCTATATATATACATATATATATATATATATATATATGTATATATATATAGATTATATATATATAAATGTATATATATACATATATATCGATCTATATATATATATATATATACATATAGCTATATATATAGATATATATATATATATATATATAGATATATATACATATAGCTATATATATATAGATATATATATATATATATATATAGCTATATATATATATATATATACATATATATATATATATATATAGATCGATATATATGTATATATATACATTTATATATAATAATCTATATATATATACATATATATATATATATATAATATATATATATATATATATATATAAACATACACACATACCATTTTAGCTATGTAACTATCATATGCAATTCTCAGAGTATCACATATAAGGCCAAACAAATAATAATTGATATAAATTTAATTACCTTTGGAGTAATACCGGAAACATATTTGTATAAGATGATTACATCTAACCAAAGTAGGGTATATTTCTGGAAGCTTTTAACCTTCAATCAATTTTCAAATATTCTGATTTGCGATTGTTAAATCTAAGCATTCTTTTACAATATATAGTTTTGAACAACAAGTCAAGAGCTTACCAGGTATTTTAATTAATTTCGTACTACAAAATACAGCTGTAGTTATATAGCTGTTGATGCTATCGTCCTAATTATCAAAACAAACAGAGTAACCTTTGCAGACGGTTCTTCAACCCAGGTTCATATGTTAATTAGAAAGTTAATAGTGCGTTGTTCGAAGGCCAGTATCCTTACACCGGCGTATAATCAGCAATTTCTATCAAGCTCTGTAACATTTATTGGGTCATTTTAGCATTTTAATATCGGGCAAAGAATAACCACACTATTATCGGAATGAATGTTTCGTTCATAAAGGTTAATATCTCTATAATTATGCCAGCCATAAGACCTTATTGACGTGATGGGGTTTTGACACGTAGATTCGATGTAAGGAGAGAGAGAGAGAGAGAGAGAGAGAGAGAGAGAGAGAGAGATTTTGTTTGTGTTTGTTTGTACAGGAATCCATTTGAATTCAATGATCCTGAGGTATTTGTAATAAACAGGTTATTTGATTTTCTGATTACCTACAAAACAACAACAGCAACAAGAAGAAATGCAACTGTTTCTTGTCCACTGCAGGACAAAGGCCTCAGACATGTCCTTATTCCTGTCTGGGATATGGCCAGTTTTCATTACCAGGCTGGACAAATTTGGATTGGTGACGGTGGGAGATTTTACTCCAATCACTCAAAGCAAGGCAATATAGTATAGGTGTCTCATAGAGCTTTCCTGATCATTACAATGCAGAAACTCTTTCACCAGGATAATAAATATATATATATATATATATATATATACATACACACACGTCCTTACTGGTGAATGCCAGACTAGGGTTAGTGTCCTGCTCCTAATAGTTAGCTTCTTTGGTCACTGCAACCTCACCATCCTTGAAAGATAAGGATGGAGCATTTTGGGGGGGAGCCTATAAGTATATATTATGAGTAGGCAGCCATTGCCTGACCCTCCTTGGCCCGAGCTTGGGTGGAGAGGGGGCTTGGGTGCTGACCATATGTATAAATGGTCAGTCTCTAGGATATTGTCCTGCTTGATAGGACAATGTTACTGTCACTTTCCTCTGCCATTCATGAGCAGCCTTCAAGCCTTTAAAGGATCCGTGTTATGTCTGGTATCCAATCGACGGTCACCTATCCATGTACTAACCAGAGCTACAGATTAGCAAAGACTTGAATGTCATGTCTTCTATCACGAAATCTCAATTATAGAAAAATCAATAAGATTATTAACTTCAAAAGAACCTCACCATTTAGTGGCCAAAAGGGAAAAATAACATTAAATTTTACCACACGTGTTTGATACAAGTAATGCTATTGTTTTTTTTTATCTCTCACTCTTATCGCACTGATAATTGGAAAACCTGTGAAAGCTTGCCATCGCATGTTATAGATTGCTTGAATTTTTGTGACATTCTTGCTTTGAACTTTTTGTATATAAACTTGTTATTTGTGTAATAAACCTCACTTGCATTCAACTCGCCTGTCTGTTAGAACCTAACAGTTACGTTGCTACAATATCCAATTTCATGTATTACAAATTGTTATCTTTTATTGTTTAATGTTAAATTGTAGACACTCCATACTTACGCACACTCATCTTTTCGCCATGGCATGGCTACTCTCTCTCCCCCCTACACACACATATATGTATATATATATATATATATATATATATTACTTGTTGCGATACAACCCTAGTTGGAAAAGCAGGATGCTATAAGCCCAGGACCCCATCAGGGAAAATAGCCCAGTGAGGAAAGGAAACAAGGAAAAATAAAATATTTTAAGAACAGTAACAACATTAGATAAATATCTCCTACATAAACTATAAATTTTTTTAACAAAACAAGAGGAAGAGAAATTAGATTAAAGAGTGTGCCTGCGTGTACCCTCAAGCAAGAGAACTCTAACCAAAGACAGTGGAAGACCATGGTACAGAGGCTATGGCACTACCTAAGACTAAAGAACAATGGTTGATTTTTTTGAGTGTCCTAGAATAGCTGCTTACCATAGCCAAAGAGTCTCTTCTACCCTTACAAGAGGAAAGTGGCCACTTAACAATTACAGTGCAGTATTTAACCCATTAGGTGAAGAAAAATTGTTTAGTAATATCAGTGTTGTCAGGTGTATGATGACAGAGGAGAATCTTTAAAAAATAGGCCAGACTATTCGGTGGATGTGTAGGCAAAGGGAAAGTGAACCGTAACCAGCAGAAGGATCCTATGTAGTACTGTCTGGCCAGTCAAATGACCCCATAACGCTCTTGTGGTAGTATCTCAATGGATGGCTGGTACACACTGCCCTTTATCATATAGGTGAGATTATACCTAAACTTTTCCAAGCAAATAAACAATAACATATAAAGAAACAACCGATTTGAACTTGGGTAAAAAACATAAAAAACCCCAAATGCTTAAATACCTACCTTACATGTCCATTCATTTCCTATCCTTTCATTACTCCCGTCAAAATATAACTCATATCTCGGGGAAGGGAGACACTATCAAAATCCCATTACTAAGCGCTTCTAGTTTCCTCTGAACATTCAGTTTTAGCTGATGTCAACAGTTTGGAGGATTTTTTTCATTTTCATTAGATTTTTTTCCCATTCGAATGTTGTAGTTTCTCTTTGATGTTTGAACTGGATAGTTGGATAGGATTTTTTGAGTTATGGAATCTATGAGTTAAAATATAATATGTTTTTATTCAAATAACGGATTTTTTTCCAGCAGATGTAGGTTAAGTTGATAGATGCAATATGCGCACATACACAGACACATACACACATACACACACACACACACACACACATATATATATATATATATATGCATATATATTAATATTTTTATAATACAAACATATAAAAACATTTATATACATATATGTACATGGATTACTTCTATATATGTATGTATACATATATCTATATACATGCATGCATATATGCATAAATTAAAAAAAATATACACTTCAATATATATGTACATATAATATATATATATATATATATATATATGTATGTATGCTCGAGTATGTTTGTATATACATAAATATACATATATTTTTACGTTTCATCACGCCGGTAGAGAGCACAGCTCTAATATATCAATAATACCAACTTTTTTCAAAGGGTAATTTCTTGGTCAACGAAAATATTGAAATATGAATAATCATGAAAGTGTAAAAAAAGCTCACTTGTGAAAAAATCCGTGAAAAAAATAAAGGCAAAAAAATTTGGGTCTTTTGCTGGTAGAATTTCACAGCGAAAGACTAAGGAAAAATATTGTGATGAAAACCTCCATATTTTCTGTTATCGAATGATTTTTTTACCTTTGGCTCTTTCTAGCGTAAAACTTCATTTCCATAGCATTTGCTCTCTCTCTCTCTCTCTCTCTCTCTCTCTCTATCCACACACATGCGTCTGGATTTATATATATATATATATATATGTGTGTGTGTGTGTATATATATATGTATGTATTTATGCATATATATATATATATATATATATGTGTGTACTGTTAAAATTTTGGGTTTTCCGTCAAGACATTTTCTCTCTCTCTCTCTCTCTCTCTACCCTC
>NC_090749.1:71713343-71728343 GCF_036898095.1 Palaemon carinicauda
ATATATATATATATATATATATTGTTGATAGATGGGTTCCTCTTGGGAATCGCAATTTAAGTAGGAATAAAATAGTCAATGCTGCTATCATCTTCTTTATTCGGGAGCTTTCGACATAACTTATGTCATATTCAGCCTATCTGCAATTATCATATGTAAAATTAATAAAATCATCCTAAGTACATAGTTAGGAAGATACACTTTCATGAACTGATCAACTAGCTCTAAAATCAACCAATCAAGGAACATAAAACCTTAAGACTTATTACACACAACTATATAACTATATAAAAGACTCAATAACTAATATACCTAGTCACCCGCAGGAGATGATGACCACCCATCCAGACCAGCAACCCACAGACCAAACGGATCAATGGGTCACCGGTAACTGAACAGGTAAGCCCTCATTCAAGCTGGGTTTTGTTTTAAAAATGTATAAAGACTCCAAGATTCTCAGCTGGCTGACGTTACTATGTCTGTCCGTAATTTTGAAATTTTCCTTAGAAATGGCATGACCAGATTTAAATGCGTGGTCATAAATAGCTGAAATTGGTTTTTTTACTTAACGGTATATTGGTTCGTACCGATCTCCTATGTGCTCCGAAATCCTACACTGAAGCTGTCTAGATGTTCTTCCAGTGTAGCACTCATTACAGAGTGCACATTGAAAAGTGTATATGACACCGGAACACAAGGGAGTAGGTAGACTCTCCTTATATTTAAACAGTGAGCCAACTGAGAACTTGTTAGTAAAAATTAGTTTTAAATCTATGTGGGGATAACATTTCCCCACAACACTCATAACCTCTGTTCTTAGTCTCTCCGAAACATAACCATAGTACGGAAAGGAGGCATATAACTTTTTCTTACAGACTGTTTGAATTGTTAAATTTTGACTGTAAATTTTATCTAAAAACTTCTTGACTTGATTATAATAGAGGTTCAGAGGGAACCCATTGGTAATAAAAAATGATTTTAGAAAATTTTCTTCCTCATGAAACCCCAGTTAAGTTGAACATACATGATAACATCTATATAACAGTGTTTTTATCGAATTAATTTTGTAGATTTTTGGTTCTGAGCTTAAAAAATGAGTGCTTAGTCCTGTAAAAGTGTTTTTTTTCGAAATACTGAGGTCTCAAAGGTATTATGTTTCCGAGAGACCGAGACATCGAGAAAAGGCAAAGTATCATCCTGTTCATTTTCTTTCGTAAATCTTATGTTACGATGCTTTGTATTTAATTAATCTAAAAACTGGCTTATATGATCTAAATTTTTGAAAAATAAAAATGTATCGTTTACATATCGACGGTACAAAAAAGCCTTACATTCTACAGGACAATCATTCAACCATTTCCCTTCACAATAACATAAAAATATATTTGCCAAGGCTGGTCCACACGGCGATCCCATTGCTACTCCATCTACCTGCTCATATAACTTGATATTAAACATGAATGTGGATGTAGTGGTAGCTAGTTCTAATAGTATTTTAAATTGTTTTTTACTGAAACCTTCGAAAATGTCCTCTGGGTTAGGGAAAAGCTGTTCAAGAATTATCTCCAATGTTTCTCTTAAAGGAATGTTAGTGAACAAACTTTCAATGTCGAAGCTGCACATAACATAGTTATTTGCATCTCTGACAGAATTTATCAAGTCTACAAATTCATAAGTATTTTTCAGGGTATATATATATATATATATATATATATATATATATATATATATATATATATATATATATATATATATATATATATATGGGTGTGTGTGTATGCGTGTATCAAATTTTACTACTTTTCTAACACAGTTCACTCCTTTTGCTCAAGAGAGAAGAAACTTCACTAGGATCTAACTACTGTTCGATAAAACTTATTGAGACCCAATAAAAGTTGAATAGATAATAAAAAAATATATATATTTTAATTTGTTTTATGAGAAAATTTCGAACATGGTAGCTATTCATGTGTTCATCATCCCTTTTCTTACTGCTAAGTAGGGTTGAAATGTCACTTCTATTACTGTTAAGCAGAGTAGAAATGTCCCTTTTCTTACTTCTAAGTAGGGTGGAAATGTCCCTTCTCTTACTGTTAAGTAAGGTTAAAATGTACCTTCTCATACTGCTATGTAGGGTGAAAATGTCCCTTCACTTTCTGCAAAGAAAGATGGATATGGCCCTTCTTTGACTGCTAAGTAGAGTTTAAATATCCCTTCTCTGACCGCTAAGTAGAGTTTAAATATCCTTTCTCTGACTGCTAAGTAGAGTTTAAATATCCTTTCTCTGACTGCTAAGTAGAGTTTAAATATCCTTTCTCTGACTGCTAAGTAGAGTTTAAATATCCCTTCTCTGACCGCTAAGTAGAGTTTAAATATCCTTTCTCTGACTGCTAAGTAGAATTTAAATATCCCTTCTCTGACCGCTAAGTAGAGTTTAAATATCCTTTCTCTGACTGCTAAGTAGAGTTTAAATATCCTTTCTCTGACTGCTAAGTAGAGTTTAAATATCCCTTCTCTGACCGCTAAGTAGAGTTTAAATATCCCTTCTCTGACCGCTAAGTAGAGTTTAAATATCCTTTCTCTGACTGCTAAGTAGAGTTTAAATATCCTTTCTCTGATTGCTAAGTAGAGTTTAAATATCCCATCTCTGACCGCTAAGTAGAGTTTAAATATCCCTTCTCTGACCGCTAAGTAGAGTTTAAATATCCTTTCTCTGACTGCTAAGTAGAGTTTAAATATCCCTTCTCTGACTGCTAAGTAGAGTTTAAATATCCTTTCTCTGACTGCTAAGTAGAGTTTAAATATTCTTTCTCTGACTGCTAAGTAGAGTTTAAATATCCTTTCTCTGACTGCTAAGTAGAGTTTAAATATCCCTTCTCTGACCGCTAAGTAGAGTTTAAATATCCCTTCTCTGACCGCTAAGTAGAGTTTAAATATCCTTTCTCTGACTGCTAAGTAGAGTTTAAATATCCCTTTTCTGACAGCTTAGTAGAGTTTAAATATCCCTCTTCTGACTGCTAGGTAGAGTTTAAATATCCCTTTTCTGACAGCTTAGTAGAGTTTAAATATCCTTTCTCTGACTGCTAAGTAGAGTTTAAATATCCCTTCTCTGACCGCTAAGTAGAGTTTAAATATCCCTTCTCTGACCGCTAAGTAGAGTTTAAATATCCTTTCTCTGACTGCTAAGTAGAGTTTAAATATCCTTTCTCTGACTGCTAAGTAGAGTTTAAATATCCCTTCTCTGACCGCTAAGTAGAGTTTAAATATCCCTCTTCTTCTTCTGACCGCTAAGTAGAGTTTAAATATCCTTTCTCTGACTGCTAAGTAGAGTTTAAATATCCTTTCTCTGACTGCTAAGTAGAGTTTAAATATCCTTTCTCTGACTGCTAAGTAGAGTTTAAATATCCCTTCTCTGACTGCTAAGTAAGGTGAAAATGGCCCTTCTCTTACTACTAAGTAGGGTTGAAATGTCCCTTCTCTTACTGCTAAGTAAGGTGAAAATTACCCTTCTCTTACCACTAAGTAGGGTGTAAAAGTCCCCTTTCTTGCTGCTAAGTAGGGTGGAAATGGAAATATCCCTTCTTTTACTACTAAGTAGGTTGGAAATGCCCCTTCCTATACTGCTAAGTATGGTTGAAATGTTCCTTCTCTTACTGCTAAGTAAGATGGATATAGCCCTTCTCTTACTGCTAAGTGTGGTAAGTATGGCTCTTCTCTTACTGCTAATTAGTTTGGGTATGGTCTTTTTTTTACTGCTAAGTAGGGTGTAGATTTCCCTTCTCTTACTAAGTGGGGTGAAAATTTCCCTTCTATTATTGGTAAGTAAGGCTAAAAGTAAGAATTAAATCCAGCATAGAAGCATGAAATTCACACGATTATTTTCCATTACTTTAATCTTGCAGAGCTTTTATCCCCCGGCAGCCTTGTCTCATTAGGAAGGATTATTCCCAGGCAATAGCAGTTGCAAGGTACGACTCAGAAAGAAAGAGAGAATATTTAAGGTCTTTTGTAAATATTGAATTCACAGAGGCTTTTGGGCTAAGGTGCATTTTTCCTCCATTGGGGTGCCGTTTCTAATTTATGTCTCTGAATTTACCCAGCTTTGGAATCGGTAATTTTCTGTTTTCACGAGTTTTTCCAGTTTATTTTTTTAATGTTTACTTTTTTTATTCGTATTTCTTTATAAAGTAACCATTGACATAAATCCATATAGGTTTAGGTTTGAACCACTCGAAAATCACTAAGAAATTTAGTCTCTTCATTTTATACTAAAATATGGAAAAATGGTGTTGAGGTAATGGGCTAACATATATATATATATATATATATATATATATATATATATATATATATATATATATATATATATATTTTTGGGCTCAAGCCATGTCGTCCTGATGGAAGTTCCTATAGGGTAGCTTCCTAGGGTATATTACAACTACGGCGATATTCCCAGAGAATTTACCTTAAGGTACCAGAATTCTAACTCCTGGAGCGAGTATCCCTCGTGAAAGGGATATCGCGACATATCAGAGGACGTATTCTAGACACGTCACATGGCAATCTACGACCTGAACAGAGATTTCGTCTCGTAGGAGGTGATTGACGAGATACGAATTCGGGAAAGAAAAAGGGGAGCCGCTCCCAAGGCTTCCCTATCCCCCGATTCGTATGCGTGCCTGGCGCCAATCCTGGCGCCATCTGCATTCCTTTTTGCGTAGCTTAACAACTCGGTGTTTTTTCCTGTTTTTCTCGCAAATCTTGGATTTATTCAGCTTTTCATGGCTTCTCCGTTTTCGTTGGCCTCGGATAAGTTGAGTATAGTGTCTGTTATGTATAAATGTAGGCTCTTGGTAAAATTTTGAGTGATTAATAGGATTAATCTTTGATACAAGAGCCGTAGCCTACCAGAGGTGTCCTGGACACTGTCACTCGCTAGGTATAAATTAGTTAGTCAGAGTGACATTCCTGGTTGTTTTGCTTTAATAAATTTTAGCTATTTAGCTTTACATAGGATTTCCTTTCGTGCTTAGTATTATTTGGCGAAGTATTCGCCATTCTGGCCTACGCTAGGCCATGTAGCCTAGTCGTTTGGTCCTAGTACTTAATGCATGATTTTGGTTTTTCCGAGTGTAATTAAAATTTTATTGAAGCTTTAGGCTATATTTTATACATTTTAGACTGTGTGGAATATTTCCAAGATTGTATACGTGAGAGTTTCGGTGAATTAGGTAATCGATTCTCTTGGTGCCTAGGCTAATTGCTTATGGAGCCTTAGTATACTTTATCATACTCCCCGGTTGCTTTCTTTTCTTCGGAGAAGGTATGCAATCCCTTTCCCTCTGTTTAAGCCTTGGGCTTATCCCTAAGTGGTTTTTTCCGAATTTATTTTCGATAAAACTATACTAGGGTGTTACTGTACCTTCCTGTTCCAGCAAAGTCTGGTTCAAAGAGGGACAGAACAACAGAGTTTTTAGTCTGAGTCCGTGTTGTCTGGCTTGGGGCAGAGTCCCCCTCGCTGACCTAACACTTACAAAGGGAGCTTAGCTCCCTTAGGTCACTACCGAAGGTTTCTGTAAGTTATGATTCCTTCTTTTGTGATCGACCAGACTAAGTCCTGTTGCTGTTCTCGGGGGAGGATAAGCTCTTCCCTTGGGAGTAGCAACGCCTTCCTTGCTTTGGTGCTCTGGAAGCTGGCAAGTATTGCTGGCCCTTTCCCTTAGATCTCCCTTAGGCTAAGACAAAGTTCTTGGCTGCGGGTGATCTGTCACTAAAGCAAGGATGGCAGGACCCTCTTGTCCCTTCCCCCTCTATCTCCGTAATGGCCTAGCCATTACTGTACTGTACCTTGCCGGCCGGCAGAGCTGGCCGGCAGGGGTATTACTGTACTGTACGTCATTCTACTTCTGGACCTAGTATAGGTTGGGATGTGGAATTGACTAAGCCCATTGCCGGCCGGCAGAGATGCTGGCCGGCAAGGGTCTTATGTTTTCGAGTGCTGCCCGGACCTCTCTTGGTCCCTCATCCATGCCTGCCGGCAGAGCCGGACGGCATTGGTCAAGGAAGCCTGAATTAAGTTTCTCCCCTTCCTTATATGCACTCTTTCGGTTGCCGGGCTTGGGGGGTTGTGTACACTCTTATCCCGGCATCCATTCTATTTTCTTCTAGTGCTGTACCTGTCCCGGCTGCCGGCCTATGAGGCCGGCAGCCGGGCAGGTGTAGTCTTCTGGTTCTTTTGCTGCCGGCTGGCATCGGTCTTGTACCTTTGCCGGCCGGCTTATGTCAGTCCTTGTCTGCCGGTCACCAAGAGTGTGGCCGGCAGCTGGGTACTACCTTGTGTAGTTGCTGGCCGGCAGTCATTGCCGGCCAACACTGGCTGTTGCCGGCCGGCAGCTGCTGCCGCCGGCACAGGCATTTGAACCAGAGTGCTGCCGCCCTATAGCTGTTAAGTAGTATACTTTAAAGCTAGTTGTGGTGTGTGCCGGCCGGCAAAGGCAGGCCGGCACACATCCTCCTATACTGTATTAGTATTCTTCTGTATAGCATATACAGTAAGAAGAAAACTATAGTAAAGGTTTAGGTACAGCACTGTATCTTCTAACACTATTGTGTTTTCTTGCACAGCCCTTTGCTGTTGCCCTCAGATAGAAAGCAGAGTTCTTCCCTGTCTATTATCCAGGATTTTAAAATCATTGCCTAGGTGTGAGCTCCACCTGTTTCCTCTGGAAACCTTGCATTGGTTACTCTAGTAGAGATAAACCATTTTGATTTTATTATCTGGAAGGCTGCAGCAATGGGTTGTGAGGGAAACACAAGTGTGTGTCTTTGCTTTATGAATTGTTATGCTATACTATGCATATCCAGTGATACATAGTTCACTTGATACTCATGGAAATTTCTTCTCTTTACAGGAGGACCCTCCGAAGTGCGGAAATGTTTTCTGCAATGTCCGCAGCAAGAACCTCTGCGGACATGAGTGTTGTAGGAGACACGCAGCATGCGCTGTCTCCAAGGATGATCTCCAGTATTGGGACCCTCAGGTATGTACTGTATGCACTAACCTGATTACTGAGGCTTTTGATTCCCCTAGAACGGCGGAATCAAGGGATATAGCTAGGGAAAAGCTTCGTACTTGGGTAAGGGGCTTCAAGAAGAACACCTCTGGCCCATATCTTCCAAGTGAGAAGATGAGGGCGTATCTTTTTCCCCAGGCATCAGCTGAGGCAGTGATTCCCCAGCCTCAAGAGGAGATCCCTCAAGATCAAGTCCAGGTGGACGAGGAAGTCGCAGATGCGATGCAAGACATCCAGTTGTGTGACAGGATGTCTGACCTGGACGAACGTTTGGAAGAAGACCTCCTGGCAGAAGGTCAGGATCAAATTCAAACCCCGGATGTCGTAGAGGATGAGGTCGACGAGGTGTCGGCTACTCCGGTTCAGATGCCGGAGCCTATCCCCTCAACATCGGCTGGTCTCCCAGTAGAACTGGGACAGGCCCTCTCTTCGATTGTTGGAATGATCCAACAAATGCAGAAGGAGAATCAGGAGAAGGCGGCTGCAATGGAACTGCGTATGCAGTCCCTAGCAGAATCACATGGGCCCCAGAAAAGGCTCAATGTGAAAGACCTTCCCATATGCTCAGATGCTAACCCATGGAGGTATGCTGAGCACATGCCGATGACGACTGGTAAGATCGTCATCTCGGATAAGCTGGGTTCAGTTCCCCTAGAGGAGGTAGAATTCTGGCCCAGCAAGGCATCATATCCGGACTGCTATGTCCGGCTGAGAAAAGAACCAGCTTCAAGGGAGGAGACAGAGCCGAAGGAGGTCATTATTATGGACCACGCTAAGGCTCAAGCCCTACTTTCATCCTCGATGAAAGAGAGGGGCTTCTCGAATTCGAAGGTAGCTGCATTGAGCAAGAAGCTCCCTTCTTTTGTGTCCTCTCCTGATAGAGCCTTCCCCTTTTTACAAAAAGGGTTTGCGGCTGTCCTAAAGGCAGTCGAGGCCGGCAAGCCTTACCCCTCCCTGGAGGAGTGTAAACCCTTGTCGCTGGCTCTGCCTATGGACCACAAAGACTGGAAGGATGTCCATCTGACATTCTCAGTGGGAAAGTTGGAGGCTGATATTGCCGGATGGCAATTCGGCGAGGACCTCCCCAAGCTGTCCGAATCTCTTTTACGAAGAGAGTTCGAGACCAAAGAAAGACTGGCTGCCTCAATGTCTCATCAGACCACTCTTGAGACAATGGCAAGTGACCCTAAGGTCCATGAAATGTTCATGGTAGTGGCTAAGTCTCACCTAGCCACAGTGACGAAGGACCTTTATGGCTTCATCAAGGCAAGGAGAGCTTGCAGGGAGTTCATGTTCACCGGGGCTTCGGTGAGACACGAACCAAGGAAATTAATCTCCTCCAACATTTGGGGAAAAGACCTTTTCCCTACCGATGTGGTCAAAGAGGTTGTTGATAAGGCCGCCGTGGAGAATAGAAACCTTCTCCAGAAGTGGGGCCTGGCTATCAAAAGAAAATCTTCCCCGGATGAGGGTCCTCAACCAAAGAGGAAGAATATGAGGACTAGGCTACCATCTCGGCCAGCCAAGCCTTATAGACAGCAACAGCAACTGCAATTGCCTTTGCCTCCAGTGCCCCAGATGGTGGCACAAACCCCGACTGCCTTTCAGTGGGTACCCCAGGCTGTGCCAGGTCAGTCAACCACATTCGCCCCAACGTTCGAAGGACTGTCTTCTTCCTTTCGTGCAAAACCTAGAGGAGCAGCCAGAGGCTCGTCTAGGCGCCCCTCAAGGGGAAGGGGATTCAGAGGTGGTCGTGGTCAGGGAGGCAAGACCTCAGGACGGCAGTCCAAGTGAAATGATACCGGTAGGAGGGAGACTGATGAAATTTTGGGATCGCTGGACCTTCGATCCCTGGGCCCAAAGCCTACTCAAGAATGGACTGGGTTGGAGCTGGTACAGCACTCCACCCCCGTGCCTTCGGTTTTTCCAACACTCCACCCCCATTTTGGAGGAGTACGTTCAAGAACTGTTGGAGAAAAATGTAATCCGAAAGGTGAAGTCCATCAAATTCCAAGGGAGGCTGTTTTGTGTTCCCAAGAAAGACTCGGAAAAGCTCAGAGTCATTCTGGACTTGTCGCCACTCAACAAGTTCATAGTGAATTGCAAATTCAAGATGCTAACACTGCAACACATAAGGACCTTACTGCCCAAGAGGGCATACTCAGTCTCTATAGACTTGTCAGACGCCTATTGGCACATTCCAATCAGCCGTCGACTCTCCCCCTACCTAGGGTTCAGGCTACAACGGAGACTGTACGCCTTCAGAGCCATGCCATTCGGGCTAAACATAGCCCCAAGGATTTTCACGAAGCTTGCGAGCGCAGCTCTCAAACAATTACGCCTAAAGGGAATTCAGGTAGTAGCCTACCTGGACGACTGGCTGGTGTGGGCAGCTTCCGAGACCGAATGCTTGCAAGCTTCCAGGCAGGTGATCCAGTTCCTAGAGTACCTAGGCTTCAAGATCAACAGAAAAAAGTCTAGACTTTCTCCATCCCAAAAGTTCCAGTGGCTGGGAATCCACTGGGACCTTTTGTCACACAGTTTCTCCATCCCGATGAAGAAAAGGAAGGAGATAGCGGGCTCTGTCAAGAGACTTCTAGATTCCGAAAGGATATCAAGACGCGAACAGGAGAGGGTACTAGGCTCTCTCCAGTTTGCTTCAGTGACAGACCCAGTGCTAAGAGCACAGCTAAAGGATGCAACCGGAGTTTGGAGAAGGTATGCATCAAACGCGCGAAGAGACCTGAGAAGACCAGTGCCGCCTCGGCTACGTACTCTTCTCAGACCTTGGTCCCAAGCCAGACATCTAAAGAAGTCTGTTCTTCTTCAGCCACCTCCCCCGTCGATGACGATTCATTCAGACGCCTCAAAGGAGGGATGGGGAGGTCACTCTCATCAGAAAAAAGTCCAGGGGACTTGGTCCAAGCTATTCAGGACCTTTCATATAAACTTTCTAGAAGCTATGGCAGTGCTCCTTACCTTAAAGAAAGTCTCCCCGCGTCACTCGATCCACATAAGATTGGTGACGGACAGCGAGGTGGTTGTGAGATGCTTGAATCGACAAGGGTCGAGGTCACCACCTCTCAACCAAGTGATGTTAGCCATTTTCCGATTGGCGGAGAAGAAGAAGTGGTACCTGTCGGCAGTTCACCTTCAAGGAGTCCGCAATGTGACAGCGGACGCTCTATCCAGGTTCACACCGATAGAGTCGGAATGGTCCTTAGACGCAGGATCATTTTCCTTCATTCTGAATCAAGTCCCAGAACTGCAAATAGACCTCTTTGCGACGAAAGACAACAAGAAGTTGCCCCTCTACGTGTCCCCGTACGAGAACCCCTTAGCGGAAGCAGTGGACGCAATGTCCCTCGACTGGAACAGATGGTCCAGGATTTTTCTGTTCCCTCCTCACAACCTTCTGTTGAGGGTCCTCAACAAACTGAGATCCTTCAAGGGGGTAGCGGCAATAGTGGCCCACAAGTGGCCGAACAGTATGTGGTTCCCCTTGGCATTGGAACTACAGATGAAGTTCGTGCCGCTACCACATCCAGTTCTGACCCAGCGAGTCCAGAAGTCGACTGTCTGCGCTTCATTACAGAAAACCCGGACCCTGCAGCTCATGATTTTCTCGCCCTCGCGGTGAGAAAGCGTTTCGGGATTTCGAAAGCCAGCATAGACTTCCTAGAGGAATATAAGTGCAAATCGACTAGAAGGCAATATGAGTCATCTTGGAGAAAATGGGTGGCCTTTGTAAAGGCAAAGAATCCGCAGGAGATCTCAACAGACTTCTGCTTATCTTTCTTCATCCACCTCCATGGCCAAGGGTTGGCAGCTAACACGATTTCAGTGTGTAAATCTGCCTTGATGAGACCCATTTTATTTGCCTTCCAGATCGACCTAGGTAACGAGATCTTTAATAAAGTTCCGAAAGCCTGTGCTAGGCTCAGACCTTCAGCACCTCCAAAGCCCATCTCATGGTCTTTAGACAAAGTTCTTCATTTCGCCTCCCTGTTGAGCAATGAAGAATGTGCGTTAAAGGATTTGCACTCGCGTCCGGGGCCAGGGTTGGTGAGATCGTAGCCCTCTCGAGAGAGGCAGGTCGTGTTCAGTTCCTGGATGGGGGGGAGCTGAACCTGTTTCCGGATCCTACGTTTCTTGCCAAGAATGAGTTTCCCACCAACAGGTGGGGTCCCTGGAGAATCTGCCCTCTGAAAGAAGATGCATCTCTATGTCCAGTAGAATGCCTAAAGGTCTATCTTCATAGAACTTCAGACTTCAAGGGTGGTCAACTATTCAGGGGTGAAACATCAGGCTCAAATTTATCTCTGAATCAACTCAGAGCGAAAATCACATATTTTATTCGCAGAGCGGATCCTGACAGTACACCCGCAGGTCACGATCCGAGGAAAGTTGCCTCATCCCTAAATTTCTTTAATTGTATGGATTTTGAACATCTCCGTTCATACACGGGCTGGAAGTCTTCCAGGGTGTTCTTTCGCCACTATGCGAAGCAAGTAGAGGAACTTAAGAGATCTGTGGTAGCAGTGGGTCGTGTAGTTAACCCTACTGTTTAACTCTGCGAGGAACAGTGGTCTTAATTGGGACGATTAAGTCCAGGGTGAGTGTGTAGGTACATACTGTACTACAAACTAAATGAGGGCACCAAGTGCCCATATAGACTGTTCCTTCTTTCAAAGGTGAACCTAGCATAAGTTCAGACATGTGTGCCAAGCGTTTCTAACGCTAATGTGATTGATTTGTAATACAGACTTTTATGACTTGATACCTTGGTATCTTATTAAAGTGGTGTTTAATGGTTTTTCTTTCAGATAAACAAGTTCTGTTTACTATCATACTTATGCTTAAAGTTTTGGGTTATCCTCTTTTATATAAATATATATATTTGTTGTTAACCTGTCTGTTTATTATCTGTCAATAAACTTGTTCTTGAGAACCTTGCGTCTCTTTCACCTGTGTCAATTTATTGGTATAATTGAGCATTTTAATTCTATGTATCTTATCTGGGATAATTCTGATAGAATTGTTCTGTTATGCAAGCTATGTTGCATTGGTTTATGTAGTCCCCTAATGGGAGGACTCCGTCCCATAAAGGGACGAGGGCGGTTTTATTAGTTTCTTCCTATGCGGATATAAACCTTTGTCCAATACAAGTATTGTGCGGATTACTGGTCAATATATTGACGCAGTGGTTCTATACAAACTATGCTTTACTTAATATAGGGCGAGACCACTATATTAGCTTGCCTGGTATTCATACATAGATATATGTACTCTTCGAGACTTTCCAGAGTCTAGTAGGACTCTTCCCTGTAGGGGGCAGGAAGCTCTAACATAGTTTATAGTTAGTTGAAAAGATGTATAACGGTAACATCTTAGGTCTCTAGGTCTAGTCGACCGGGAATAAATTACCTTCGGGGAGTACGCCACGTTCTGAGAATCCACAGATACAGTAATGCTCTGGTACACTTCCATCAGGACGACATGGCTTGAGCCCAAAAAACGGATTTTGAGCGAAGCGAAAAATCTATTTTTGGGTGAGATGGCCATGTCGTCCTGATGGACCCGCCCTTGCCTTTCTAAGAAAGGGCTGTAGGACCCCTCCCTACATACAGTATCTGTAGCACCTCGTGTACGCTACAAGGAATACAGATGGCGCCAGGATTGGCGCCAGGCACGCATACGAATCGGGGGATAGGGAAGCCTTGGGAGCGGCTCCCCTTTTTCTTTCCCGAATTCGTATCTCGTCAATCACCTCCTACGAGACGAAATCTCTGTTCAGGTCGTAGATTGCCATGTGACGTGTCTAGAATACGTCCTCTGATATGTCGCGATATCCCTTTCACGAGGGATACTCGCTCCAGGAGTTAGAATTCTGGTACCTTAAGGTAAATTCTCTGGGAATATCGCCGTAGTTGTAATATACCCTAGGAAGCTACCCTATAGGAACTTCCATCAGGACGACATGGCCATCTCACCCAAAAATAGATTTTTCGCTTCGCTCAAAATCCGTTATATATACATATATATATGTATATATATGTATATATATATATATATATATATATATATATATGTATATATATATATATATATATATATATATATATATATATATATATATATATATATATGTATATATATATATATATATATATATATATATATATATATATATTTATTTATATATATATATATATATATATATATATATGTATATATATATATATATATATATATATATATATATATATATATATATATGTATATATATGTATGTATATATATATATATATATATATATATATATATATATATATATATATATATACACATATATATATGTATATATATGTATATATATATATATATATATATATATATATATATATATATATATATATACACATATATATATGTATATATATGTATGTATATATATATATATATATATATATATATATGTGTGTGTGTGTGTGTGTGTGTGTGTGTGTACACATTACTAAGCATCTCCCTGATCATCAAAGCTGTACTAGTCAGGGCCTCCATAATAGGTTGGTTTGCTGTGAACGATCAGACCCACCATCACCAATCCGCACTGGCCATCGTTGTGATGAAAACTGGCCAAACCCCAGGCATGAATAAAAACATGTCTGGGGCTTTTGTCCTGCAGTGGACCAGAAAGGGCTGTATCTTTAGAAAATATTAGACTGCTAAGGAATTTTTTTCAATATTCATTGTACGTGTGAATTTATTGAGCTGCATTATAGTATATTTTCTCTTGAGAAAAGTGTTTAATGAACCTAATGTTTATTATTCTCTTATAATTGACTTTTTGTTGATTTTCGGTTTTAGCTTATGTTTACAAATATACTGTGCTTAATACCTTTCCCCTACATGTGAAGTAATCCTTTTTCTAAGTAATTGGTCTTTGGTTAAATTATGAAGCTCTTCGATAATAGCTTTTCTTTTTTGCTAAATATATTGAATATATTTCATCTTAAGACCAAGGTTTAATATTATTATTATTATTATTATTATTATTATTATTATTATTATTACTATTATATATATATATATATATATATATATATATATATATATATATATATATATATTTATATATATGTATATATATATAGATATATATATATATATATATATATATATATATATATTTATATATATGTATATATATAGATATATATATATATATATATATATATATATATATATATATATATATATATACATATATATGATAATAATAATAATAATGATAATAATAATAATAATAATAATCATAATAATAATAATAATAATAATAATAATAATAATAATCATGATCATGATCATGATGATAGGATTGAAAAATAATAAATGTATAAAAAGAATAACATAATGGTTCCCCAAACATTGCAAAAGCTGCAAGGGTAGGAAAATAAAATGAATTGACGACATAACAAAATTTATTGATGTAGACTGGCATAGAAAGACAATAAACAGACGCGTGTGGCAGGTCATGTTTGAGGTATTTGCCCTACATTAGACTAGCAATGGGTGATGATGATGATGATGATATATGTACATATATATATATATATATATATATATATATATATATATATATATATATATATATATATATATATATATATGTAAATAACATTTGATTTACCAACATTTCCGAAATTTTTATACATAAAATACTTCACGAGTTTTGAAAGTTTCATTAAGATTTTCGTACTGTAATCGAATTTCGGCATACGCTATATTTTTACCTACTTAAATCAATTCGTATTCTGTTATAAAAACAGACAATTCTCCTTTGTTTCAGGAAGGGTCCTTTGAAATTAAATTCCCATGCATTTTAGTTTTTCGTTCAAAGTAAATTTAGAATAGAATTTGCTAC
>NC_090749.1:71740843-71745843 GCF_036898095.1 Palaemon carinicauda
AATATCCTGTCTCAGTTGTTTATTTCCGACTTGATTAATTGGTGGGAGCATATATCTGGCTAGTCATACAATTAGTATAGTGACCCAAATATTATGCTTTATTTGAGAGTTTCCAACTTCTTTGAATACATACTTTGTTGGTGATACATACATAAATACATACATACAACAGTAACATGTTTTTATTCACGTCTTGGGTTTGGCCAGTTTTCATCACCACGTTAGCTAACTGCTGATTGTTGATGGTGGAGGATTTTGATCTGATTGCTCAACGCAAATCAATCTAGTATGGGTGGCCTTGACTAGTGAAGCTTTGCTGATTATGGCAATACACAGACCCTTTTACCACGTATAGGTATCCCTATTCAGAATGATATATATATATATATATACAGTCGGCGCGAGAAGTGAAGTCGCTGCGACAGCGGCGACTTCACTTCTAGCGCTTTTTGACAGTACCCCATAAAACCTTCCCTAATAAGCTTAAAGTAAGGGCGCCTGTCTGGCAGCATCGTACTGCTTGGCATCATCACCCGTGAGTCCCCAGTACGCTTCAGTTGCTCTCAGCGGTTTGTCACGAGTGGATGTATGTTAATTTTGCTCCGCGCTTGGACCCCTTTGTTCGCTGCATCGTACTTTGTGTCTGTGTTTTTATTTTGTGTACGTTATGTCTAGGAGTGTTGTTGGGCCTCAAGAGATTGCTGCGATCATAGACCTTCATAAGGCAGGTATCAGCAACAAAGATATCGCTAAGCAGAAAGGGTTATCAGTGCGTACAGTTCAACGTTGGGTCAAGCGGTTCGAGGATTCTGGTGGCACGTGCGTCCCTGTCCCTGTTCCTAAGTCTGGACGCCCTCGTATAACCTCTCCGAGGACCCTGAAGGTGATACATCGCCAGTTGAAGGCTGATCCTTCATTATCAGCCCCAGAAATCAAAGCAAGGAACCCTAGGCTATTAGGTCACGTGTCTCTTAGAACAGTGCAACAGCGCATCCATGACGACCTGCTATTGCGTAGCTACAAGGCTCGCAAGAAACCCCTTCTCACAGATCGCCATAAGAGCCGTCGGCTTCAATTTGCCAAGAAATACAGTGCTTGGGATATAGAACAGTGGAAGAAGGTGCTATGGACTGACGAAGCCACGTTCTTTGTTACGGGGAGCGGTGCGAAACGTGTTTATCGTCCTCCCGGGTCAGACGCTCACCTCCCGCAATACACACAAAAGACGGTTAAGCATCCTCCGAGTCTCATGGTATGGGCCAGTTTTTCGTATGGTGGTGTTGGGGAGTTAGTGGTATTACCAAAAAATCAAATGATGAACCAGTATAATTATTATGAATTATTGAATGACGTTTTGGAAAGCAGTTTTGAGAAATCGGGGGCAGAGTTCTTTATGCACGACGGTGCTCCATGCCATAGTGCCCGTAGTGTTAAGAAGTGGTTGCAGGATTGTGCTATCCCTTACTTTGATGATTGGCCTGGTAACAGTCCTGATCTTAACCCTATTGAAAACCTCTGGGCCATCATCAAAGGTAAGTTAAAGAACATCCCTACGACATCCATCCCACAGTTGGAGGCGGCTATTCGTCAAGTGTGGGGGGAACTTCCCAAAGAAACCTTAGAGAAACTGGCTGCAAGCGTTCCTAGACGACTAAGAGAGGTGATTAAACGTCGGGGGAACGTAACCAAATATTAATTTTATATGTAAGTACCAGATTTCAACTTTTTTTAACTAATATAAAAAAAAATTGTGTTTTTTTTCAGCGGCGACTTCACTTCTCGCGCCAACTGTATATATATATATATATATATTTATATATATATATATATATATACATATATATATATATATATATATATATATATATATATATATATATATATATATATATATATATATAATCATCTCCTCCTACGGCTATTGACGCAAAAGGCCTCGGTTAGAATTCGATAGTCGTCTCTATTTTGAGCTTTTAAATCAATACTTCTCTATTTATCATCTCCTACTTCGCGCTTCATTGTACTCAGCCATATAGGCCTGAGTCTTTCAACTCTTCTAGTGCCTTTTGGAGCCTAGGTGAACGTTTGGTAAACTAATATATATATATATATATATATATATATATATATATATATATATATATATATATATATATATATATATATATATATATATATATATATAAATGTATGTACAGTATGTATGTATATATGTATATATGTATGTATGTATGTATTAATGTATGTATGAATATATACAAAGTGTACATACAATGCAAGAATACATTACCAAATTGCAACTCGCAGTTACACATTCGTTGTGTTTTGGCGCGCAAGTAAGTAGTCCTCTAGTGCCATCTAGTAAGTAGTCCTCTAGTGCCATCTAGTAAGTAGTCCTCTAGTGCCATCTAGTAAGTAGTCCTCTAGTGCCATCTAGTAAGTAGTCCTCTAGTGCCATCTAGTAAGTAGTCCTCTAGTGCCATCTAGTAAGTAGTCCTCTAGTGCCATCTACATCTCGCGCCAAATTGAGTTTATCGAGTATGTTTACAGGTGTTCCAGCAGCCAATACGCCCAAGTAACCGGAAGTGACGACTTGTTTACCTTGTCCCAAAAGTTGTTTACGGAAGAAGAGTGACTTCTCCTCCGTTCCTTCGTGTGGAGGTGTCGGCCAAGTTTACATTCGTCAATAAGGAGAGAGAGAGAGAGAGAGAGAGAGAGAGAGAGAGAGAGAGAGAGAGAGAGAGAGAGAGAGAGAGAGAGAGAGAGAGAATGGAAGGGGGAGGTTGGTTGGTTTCCTTTTAACTTCCCCTAATGGATTGATTAAGGTTATTTTCAGAAAGAATTTGGGATTTTAAGTTTATTTTCAGTAAGGTGTAGGAGTTTTAAGGTTATTTTCAGAAAGAATTTGGGATTTTAAGTTTATTTTCAGTAAGGTGTAGGAGTTAAGGTTATTTTCAGAAAGGAGTAGTGATTTTAAGGTTACTTTCAGCAAGGTGTAGGGAATAAAAGTTAATTTTCGGAAAAATTATGGGATTTCAAGGTTATTTTCAGAAAGGCGTCGGGAATATAAAATTATTTTCAAATTGCCGAAGGTATTTTAATATTATTTTCAGAAAAGCGTAGAGATTTTAAGGCTATTTTCAGAATGGCGTAGGGATTTTAAAGTTAGGTTTAGATAGGCGTAAGGAATTAAAGGTTATTTTCAGAAAGACGTAAAGATTTTAATGTTATTTTCAGAGAGGCGTGGGGATTTTGAGGTGGAAAATCAGATATTGATGATGGGTAAAAGGCAATATGTGTACATAAAGGATATAGCTTTTCGCATACTATTATTATTATTATTATTATTATTATTATTATTATTATTATTATTATTATTATTATCCAAGCTACAACCCTAGTTGGAAAAGCAAGATGCTATAAGCCCAAGGGCTCCAATAGGGAAAAATAGCCCAGTGAGGAGAGGAAATAAGGAAATAAATAAATGATGGGAAAAAATTAACAATAAATCATTCCTAAAACAGTAACAACGTCAAAACATATATGCCCTATATAAACTATTAACAACGTATAGACTATTGTGCGATATGTACAGTTGGCTTCAGTGACTCCGGTACCCTTCACAGGAAACTAAGAAGACGTCTGCCAACTCTACATTGTAACAGCTAATGGTTTGATTAGCAAAATATTAACTATTGGCAACGCTGCTTGTAAAACAAAGTCGCTGAGCTTGTAGATATTTTTTTAAAAGTATGTTTTTATTAATTTTACGAAGTTTTGTGTAAGAAATATATTGTTATTTGCTTAACAGCACATCTTAAAGTTGTTGTGGCCAAGTTGGTAACGTCCCTGACTGGTGAACGCCAGACGAGGGCTCGAGTCCCATTCAAACTTGTTAGTCTCATTGGCCGCTGCAACTTCACCAAGGATGGGGATTTCGGGGAGCATATAGGTCTATCTTCTGAGTCATCAGCAGCCACTGCCTGGCCCTCCATGGTGCTAGCTTGGGTGGAAAAGGAGCTTGGGCAGTGACCATTTGTCATACAGACAGTCTGTAGGGCATTGCCCTGCTTGATAGGGAAATGTTACTACTCCTTGCTTCTGCCATTCATGAGTGGCCTTTAAACCTTTAAATAGAAATTTTACTGGCAGTGTTGCCATCAGTTTCTCTTCTGTTAAACACAACGCTACCTGCTACGCTGTACGTTTTTTAGATGTCATTTACCTTTCCGAGAATTGTGCCGGAATTATGAAGTTAACTGTACCCTCAGCATACTGTAAAGTTCACTCTATATTGGAGGACGGCATCGGGAAACCTGTCAGCTGGAATCGGTTTGTTTACTGATAGTGGCATTTCACACACACCTCTTTTATTTGAAAGTTTGTAAGACAAAACATCTCTTTTATTTTTTTAACAATGGATATTGAAATAGTAATTTTATCCAAAGGGATCAATTAGTTTATAAATTTATGATATACTTCAAATAAATAGAGACGCCAGTAATTTTATGCAAAAGGTCAATTAGTTTCTAAATTCATGATATACCTCAAATATATATAGACGCCAATAAACTGGTACAGCTGTGACGTAAGTGTTAGCCAGTTCTTGTGGAACCCATGTGATTTCTACATGCATTCAGTATGTATGTATGAGAGGATATATATATATATATATATATATATATATATATATATATATATGTGTGTGTGTGTGTGTGTGTATAATATATATATATATATATATATATATATATATATGTGTGTGTGTGTGTGTGTAATATATATATACACATATATACATACACATACATAATATATATAAATACATAGACACACGCGCACATGCACGCACACATACACACATTATATATATATATATATATATATATATATATATATATATATATATATATATATGTGTGTGTGTGTGTGTGTGTGTGTATGGATATATATGTATATATATACATATATATAAATATATATATATATATATATATATA
>NC_090749.1:71750843-71753343 GCF_036898095.1 Palaemon carinicauda
AATTATATATACATATTTATACACACACACACACACACATATATATATATATATATATATATATATATATATATATATATATATATATATATATATATCAAATAAGCCATATATATTAATACATTAAAGTCTGGATTCTCTTAACAACCTCGGGATCAGTGCCCCAGGCGGAATCAACTAAAGACTATAGTATCAGACCGGCCGGGATTTGAACCCTGATCCGGGATACATGTATGCCAGTGACCATACCACTCGGCCACGAAGAAAGATAAAAGTCAATGACAATTCTTCTGTACATAAACCTGTCAAATTCAGGTTTTCTGTACAGAATTGAAATCAACCCACCTTCACCATCGTAGCTAATTGGTAGGTTTGGAACTTGGCATTCGATTAATGTTAAATTTTTGCATATTTAAACTTGTTTTTCATTTTTCAAATAAGCCTTATATATTAATACATTAAAGTCTGGATTATCTTGACAACCTCGGGATCAGTGCCCCAGGCGGAATCAACCAAAGACTATATTATCAGACCGGCCGGGATTTGAACCCTGGTCCGGGATACCTGTATGCTAGTGACCATACCAGTCAGCCACGAAGAAAGATAAAAATCAATGACAATTCTTCTGTACATATACCTGTCAAATTCAGGTTTTCTGTACAGAAATGAAATCAACCCATCTTCACCATCATAGCTAATTGGTAGGTTTGGGACTTGGCATTCGATTAATGATAAATTTTTGCATATTTAAACGTGCTTTTCATTTTTCAAAAAAGCCATATATATTAATACATTAAAGTCTGGATTCTCTTAACGACCTCGGGATCAGAGCCCCAGGCGGAATCAACAAAAGATTATAGTATCAGACCGGCTGGGATTTGAACCCTGTTCCGGAATACCTGTATGCCAGTGACCATACCAGTCAGCCACGAAAAAAGATAAAAGTCAATGACAATTCTTCTATACATATAGCTGTCAAATTCAGGTTTTCTGTACAGAATTGAAATCAACCCATCTTCACCATCGTAGCTAATTGGTAGGTTTGGGACTTGGCATTCGATTAACGATAAATTTTTGCATATTTAAACGTGTTTTTCATATTTCAAATAAGCCATATATATTAATACATTAAAGTCTGGATTCTCTTAACGAACTCGGGATCAGAGCCCCAGGCGGAATCAACAAAAGACTATAGTATCAGACCGGCCAGGATTTGAACCCTGTTCCGGGATACGTGTATGCCAGTGACCATACCAGTCAGCCACGAAGAAAGATAAAAGTCAATGACAATTCTTCTGTACATATACCTGTCTAATTCAGGTTTTCTGTACAGAATTGAAATCAACCCATCTTCACCATCGTAGCTAATTGGTAGGTTTGGGACTTGGCATGCGATCAACTGGCATACAGGTATCTCGGACCAGGGTTCAAATCCCGGCTGGTCTGATACTATAGTCTTTGGGTGATCCCGCCTGGGGCTCTGATCCCAAGGTCGTTAAGAGAATCCAAACTTTAATGTATTAATAAATATGGCTTATTTGAAATATGAAAAACACATTTGAATATGCAAAAATTTATCATTAATGGAATGCCAAGTCCCAAACCTACCAATTAGCTACGATGGTGAATATGGGTTGATTTCAATTCTGTACAGAAAACCTGAATTTGACAGGTATATGTACAGAAGAATTGTCATTGACTTTTATCTTTCTTTGTGGCCGAGTGGTATGGTAACGGGCATACAGGTATCCCGGACCAAGGTTCAAATCCCGGCCGGTCTGATACTATAGTCTTTGGTTGATTCCGCCTGGGGCTCTGATCCCGAGGTCGTTAAGAGAATCTAGACTTTAATGTATTAATATATAGGGCTTATTTGAAATATGAAAAACACGTCTAAATGTGCAAAAATTTATCATTAATTGAATGCCAAGTCCTAATCCTACCAATTAGCTACGATGGTGAAGATGGGTTGATTTCAATTCTAAGTACAGAAAACCTGAATTTGACAGGTATATGTACAGAAGAATTGTCATTGACTTTTATCTTTCTTCGTGGCTGAGTGGTATGGTCACTGCCATACAGGTATCCCAGACCAGGGTTCAAATCCCAGCCGGTCTGATACTATAGTCTTTGGGTGATTCCGCTTGGGGCTCTGATTCCGAGGTCGTTAAGAGTATCCAGACTTTAATGTATTAATATTTATGATTTATTTGAAATATGAAAAACACGTTTAAATGTGCAAAAATTTATCATTAATGGAATGCCAAGTCCCAAACCTACCAATTATCTACGATGGTGAAGATGGGTTGATTTCAATTCTAAGTACAGAAAACCTGAATTTGACAGGTATATGTACAGAAGAATTGTCATTGACTTTTATCTTTCTTCGTGGCCGAGTGGTATGGTCACGGGCATACAGGTATCCCGGACCATTGTTCAAATCCCGGCCGGTCTGATACTATAGTCTTTGGGTGATTCCACCTGGGGCTCTGTTCCCGAG
>NC_090749.1:71763343-71775843 GCF_036898095.1 Palaemon carinicauda
TATCGTGTATATAACAGGACGCTGTTTGAATACAACCACGGCTATCATTCCCCGATTAAAGTTAACCTTGTCTAGAAGGATATGGCATAGGATTGATAACGTGGGAGAGCCGTTATAACTCCGATACCAGTGTATTAATAAAAACATACGCTGGTCTCCATTCCATTTATCAGCGCCATTTTGATTAAATGCTTGGGGAGTTTCTGCTTTGTTGGAAAAAGTGTGAGTTGTATCTACCCACGCCTTATCTTTCGGAGTCATCCTAATTTATTATGTAATGACAGCGTTCCCCTTCTGATCGTAATTACACATCTAAATGCTGAGTAAGCCTTTGCTAATCGAACTATGAACTGTGCATATATATTTCATGAAAGGGCAGATGCGTACAGGCACAGGCTATTCTACTGGAGAGTTTCATATAGGTTCTGGATTTAAAATGGAAATATGTCGATAATTGGTAATAAACATATACGAGTGTATATATATATATATATATATATATATATATATATATATATATATATATATATATATATATATATATATATATTCAAATTCAAAAATCAAATTCAAATTCAAATTCTTTATTTCAGCTGTAGAGCCATATACAAAATATTACAATAAAATTAATAGTTATATACAAATATATTAGGAGTAAAACAAAAGGTCTAAACACAGAAAATGTGTTGAGACCACTCTTTAAAAACTAATGATTTTTTAAAACTATCACTGTTAAAAATTGCACAAATTAAGTGGTTTTTTGAACTCTTTGCTCTCTGAAACAAACTTACAATACATTTTCTCACTAATTCATCAAATGTTGGTATTCCTAAAGAAACAAAGTGTCCACTTACTCTCGAAAACCTTTCTATTCCCATCAGGTACCTAAAAGAGTCATTGTAACATATCTTAAGTTTTCGTAGGGTTTCCTTTTTACATTTCATTGCCAGAGGCATACAATACAGGGAAGTACAGAAAGATCTGAACAAATGTACTTTTGCCTCATCATTGCACATATGGAAGTTCCTTAGCAACATATTGCCTCGCAAGCATTGCCCTCGATAGAGTGATGCAATATGGTCATCGTCCTTTAGATTGTCATTAATATTCATGCCAAGATATTCACATGACTTAACGACTTCCAACCTGACGTCATTAATATAGAGTGACGGTTCACTAAATGATATAAAATTACAGGGTTTTATTACAAGAACTTTGGTCTTGTCAGGATTGGCTTCAAGATAATGGTACTTCAAATATTCCATACTTTTATCTATGAGTATTTGCAACGCTTTTAAAGATGGGGCTAAAAGTATTATATCATCTGCATAAAAGATATGATTCACCTTAACCTCTCCCACTGTGCAACCACCTTCCCTGCTGAGGACCTTTGTACTTAAGTCATCCACATATACGGCAAACAGAAGTGCTGATAGAACACTACCCTGTCTAATACCACAACTGGGTTTAAAAGGAGAGGAAAGACTATTACCCCACATTACTCTAAAGTCCTGAGTTTTGTACCAGTACTGCAGCAGTGCTATAATGTAAAATGGCACATGTCTTCTCTTTAAAATTTGAAATAATCTTTCATGACTCACTTTATCGAAAGCCTTGGACATATCCATTGCGCATACAAAAACTGGTGTGTTTTTTTACCTATAAAACTGGCATGTTTGTTTAAAAAGAAAAAGGGCCATATCAGTGCTGTGTTTAGTTTTATAAGCAAATTGATTATCGGAAGTTGTTAACAAGTCTTTGCATCTTTGTAGGATGATGCATTCAAATAGCTTAGAAATAATAGAGGCAAGGGCTATTGGACGATAGTTATTCTTATCAGAGAGAGACTTATGGTGATCTTTAACTAAATTCAGAATTTTTATTTCAGTCAGATTTTTTGATACGAAGTGATGTCTACACAAACAAGTGAACAAAAGTGACAGATGCACATACAGAGTTGGATGGGCATATCGTAAGTGATTCCCTGTGATTCCATCAAGGCCCGGGGCACTATTTAACGAAAGGGATTTTAAAGCATCTTGAACGTCTTTAACGGAAACAATTGGTATGGTGCTTTCTTCATCTTCATTTTCCATCGATAAAGACATTTTTGGGTGGTTAGTGCCTTCCATAATATGAGCATAATGATTCTTCCAACCTTCTGCTATGTTTGACTCTCCCCTTATTCCATCAATACTAACCGGAAGTTTAGTAGTTTTCTTTCTTATTTTGTTTATTGTTTTCCAAGGATTTCTCCTGCTCATATCTCTAGCGATTTTTTCCTTTGTTGTTTTGTTTACCGTCTTCTTGCAGACTTTGAGTGCCTTTTTAAAATTTCGTTTAGACAGGACCATCTCATCGTATTGCACACCCGATCTCGGCATTCCCATTTCCTTCCATAATAAATACTTTTGTCTGGCTGTAACGTGGTGTAATTTGACATTTTCATTCCAGCCTGGTATTCCATGACTTTTATATACCTTTCCGGTATTTTTTGTATCCCCACTCTTAATCAATGCATCAACAAGATCGACAGCAAATGTTTCAATTAGAAATACATGGTTTCTGTCTCTGCATCCCCTTGTTCTACAGACAATTGCCTCAACTGGAAGCTCTATTTCTTTTAGTGTCTTCTCGCTTCGAACTTTATATTCATCATTATTTCTAACCTCGTAAGTTATTCTCCGATTATTGGTCCCTGCTACTCTGTATGCTGAAAAATCTTGTACACTAAGTTTAAAACCCAGAGGCTTATGGTCTGAGCCTATCTCCTCGTAAAAAACCTTAAAACATCGAAGTGCACTCAAGAGGGAGTCAGGGCACACGACATGGTCCAGCCACCTCGTGTGACCCGTAGCATCGCTTACCCACGTATGGGTATCATGTGGTAATGAGGTGATGTCGGCTGCACAGCAGTCGTATTCATCACACCACCCAAATAATTCTGCACCAAATTCGGATGAAATGTGAGCGTTAAAATCCCCCACAGCAATAACATGATCATATATATATATATATATATATATATATAATAATATATATATAATATATATATATATAATATATATATAAATATATATATATATATAATTTTTGAGTGGGGATACCTTAACGTGGTAAATATGTTTGCACATTGCCTTGATCAGCTTAGCCACCTAAACTAGGTTGGTTTGCATTGAGTAATCAATAAAGTATTCCACCATCACCAGTCCTTACTGGCCAACTTGATGAAAAACAGGCCAAATTCCAGACGCGAATACGGACTTGTCTGAGCCTTTTTTCCTACAGTGGACTAGCATCGATTGTATATAAATGTGTATATATATATATATATATATATATATATATATATATATATATATATATATATATATATATTAAATATTTATATTTATTTATTTGTTTATATATGCAGTGATTAATTCGAAATCGCTGCCAGCGCTTGTGAACTAATCAAGCAATAATCAAATTTCCAGTCTTTATTGACAATCCGATAATCATATTCATTCTGATATTCATTCTCAATTTCGGGGTTTGCAATGAAATACCCGGAAATTCCATTATTATCCGGAAAGAATCTTTAAAAAATACCAACAAAAAGAATTTTGTTTAATGCTGGATTTAGGAATAATGCTGAAGATCCAACGATGCACAGCAAATCGTCCGTTGCATGCAACGTGTTAGGGGGGGGGGACATATATACTGTAACAGTAAATACCGTGTGCAATGAAGTGTGAAATGTCGAAAGGTTCTGGGGGAAATAGAGTTGTCAGGACGCGAGATACAAGATCAAAACCAGTACAATATGCAGAGACATTTCCTTGTCGAAGAAACAGGTTCAGAACGAGGCTAGTACAGGAACAAAATTTGTATTATTCGGGGATATGTTCAAAATACAATTATGAAAAAAAAAAGTAATTCAATACAATTTTTTACAGGATAAATACACATCTATAGAAGTGTTTTGAGAAGAGACAAGATGAATTGGTATGTAAAAATGGTTTTTAAATGGAGATGGGATGACATAAGAAGGAGTGGAAGGCCAAAGTTCTGGCGGAAAGATAAATTATTAAATGACATGAAGGAAAAAAGGTTCTAAGAGAACATGATGTAAGAGACAGAGGAAGAGGAAGAAGGCTGACTACAACACGCGACCACATATAAAAATGGGAAAAGCTGAAGGTAAAGAAGGAGAAACAACAATTATTTTGAGGTCTGATATCAATTAAAGGATAAATACACGTTCGAAACTAGTATTTTAAGAGAGCATTTATCGTAGGATAAATACACGTTTGAGATAATTATTTTGAGATAGTATTTATCGTAGGATAAATACGTTCGAAACTGGTATTTCAGGATAGTATTTATCGTAAGATAAATACATGTTTGAGACAATTATTTGAAGATGGTATTTATCGTAGAATAAATACACGTTTGAGATAATTATTTTAAGATAATATTTATCGTAGGATAAATACATGTTTGAGACAATTATTTTAAAAGAGCATTTATCATGAGATAAATATACGTTTAAGATAGTTATTTTGAGATAGTATTTATTGTAGGATAAATACACGTTCGAAACTAGTATTTTAAGATAGTATTTATCGTAGGATAAATAAATGTTTGAGACACTTATTTTAAGATAGTATTTATTGCAGGATAAATACACTTTCGAAACTAGTAATTTAAGATAGTATTTATTGTGGGATAAATGCATGTTTGAGACAATAATTTAAAGATAGTATTTATCGAAAGATAAATACACGTTCGAGACAACTATTTCAAGATAGTATTTATCGTTGGATAGATACTCGTTTGAGAAAATTATTTTAAGAAAGTATTTATCATAGGATAGATACACGTTCGAAACAAGTATTTCAAGATAATAGATATTTAACATATCAGAAATACATGCTGGAAACAAGTATTTTAAGATAATTCATCTTTATCATATGGTAAACTGAAGATATATGATCTGATAAGAAATTGATTATTATCATCATTATTATTATTATTATTATTATTATTATTATTATTATTATTATCATTAAGCTACAACCCTAGCTGGAAAAGCAGGATGTTATAAGCCCAAGGGTTCCAATAGGGAAATAGCCCAGTAAGGAAAGGTAACATAGAAATAAACTACAAGAGCAGTAATGAACAATTAATGCAATACATTTAAGGTAATAAGGAACCGTAACACTAGAGTAGATCTTTCATATATAAACTACAAAGAGAGACTTACGTCAGCCTGTTCTACATAAAAATGTTTACTGCAATTGATATTATTTATAAGTAAATATATAAAAAATATAGGATATTATTGAAGAAATTACAAAATGCGATTGTATCCTATTTGAAATTAATAACATACCAATATTTTTATATCTCAAAGCAGAAATTTTTGTTTGTTTGTTCGTCTATAAACACTATATAAACTAAGCGACAATAATGTTAGAAATTCTGAGGCGAACTACTAATGAACAGCACTACTATAATAACAAATGCAGCCGTTTCTAGTCCACTGCAGGACAAAGGCCTCAGACATGTATTTATTCATGTCTGGGGTTTGGCCAGTTTTCATCACCTCGATGGCCACTGCGGATTGGTGATGGTGGGGAAGTTTTCTCTGATCGCTAACATCAAACTAACCTAGTATGGGTGACTAGTATTGCTATGCTGAAGATGGCGATACATAAACGCTTTCACTTACTGACATTATTATTATTATTATTATTATTATTATTATTATTATTATTATTATTATCATTATTATTATAGCTAAGGAAATAAGGAAAGAAATTAACTATATAAAAGAAATAATAGCCAAAACGAAGACGAGATCTAGCTGCTAGAGACCAGACAGGAGAACAAGAGTCAAAACAAGATAGAATGAAAGTTTCAACATCTCCTCAGGATAGATTGATCACCGAAAATCTGAAAAGACTTCCTCAATAAGGCAATTTTTAGCAGTTGAAGAAGAAACCGACCGAATGTGTTTCTCGAAAGTGAAGTTGCAATCAAGGGTCATACTTGAAATTTTAAAGGAATATAAAAGAGTTGATGAAAGTTTATCAATGCAGGAATCTTGATGTTTTCCTAGCATTCACTCTCACGTGTTTATCAAATATCGTTCAGTTCTGTAATTTATTTGGTTATTATTATTATTATTATTATTATTATTATTATTATTATTTGCTTAGTTACAATCCTAGTTGGAAAAGCTGGATGCTATAAGCCCAGGAGATCCAACAGGGAAAATAGCCCGGTGAGGAAAGAATACAAGGAAAAGTTAAATATTTTAAAAACAGTAACAATATTAAAATAATTATTTCTTATTTAAACTATAAAAACTTTAACAAAACTAGAGGAAGAAAAATAAGATAGAATAATAACCCAAAACAGTGGAAGAGGCTATGGCACTACCCAAGACTAGAGAACAATGGTTTGATTTTGGAGTGTCCTTCTCCTAGAAGAGTTGCTTACCATAGCTACAGAGTCTCTTCTAGCCTTACCAAGAGGAAAGTGGTCACTGAGCAATTACAGTTCAGTTGTTAACCGCTTGGGTGAAGAAGAATTGTTTGATAATCTCAAGTGTCTTCAGTTGTATGAGGACAAAGGAGAATGTGTAAAGAATAGGCCACACTATTTAATGTATGTGTAGGCAAAGGGAAAATGAACCGTAACCAGAGAGAAGAATCCAATGTATTACCATTATTTCCAAGAACTGAATCGTCTTCATTATTAATTAGTAATTACTTTTGAATTTGAATTTACATTATTTTTCCTGTTTACTTTTGGCTATGAATTGTGATTTTACCTTTTTATATCATGTCAATAGTATACGATACCCTTCAAAGATGACGGCTAGATATTTAAATAAAATAGCACACACATGCGCTCACATACACAGATTCAACCCAATTTGTTGGAGAATTGTTTTCCGAGTGTTCTTCTAAGGTTACCCCCTTCTCACCAGGGTATGACTACTTCATTTTTCCCCCTACCCTATGGACGGGGAGAGACTGAGTAGTCATATGTTTGGCAATGCCACTCGGCGTGACTTGGAAGAAATATATATATAATATATATATATATATATATATATATATATATATATATATATATATATATAGATAGATAGATAGATAGATAGATATCTAGACGCTTGCTCTTTTATTACATAGGGGAAATGTGTATCATTGTATATTAACAAATTCAATTTAGTGGTTATTTATACTGATATTTAATTTCTGTCATTTATTGCATGCTCATTTATCATCATTTATGTTATTCTCCCAATTTTAATATTTTTTGTCTAACTTTTAGGTTATTCATTTGATTATATGTTTCATATACTCTTCAGTCTTAGTTATTCGTTCAGTGTTTTGTCTGGTTTAAAGGTCTCTCATGAATGCCAGAGGCAAGGGACAGTGGCAATGCCCTAGAGACTGACCATATACACATATGATCAGCTTCCAAGCCTCCACCCAAGCTAGGACCGGGGAGCACTAGGCAATGGCTACTAATGACTCAGGAGGTAGACCTAAAAAGCTCTCCTAAATCCTCCATCCTTATCTCACAAGAATGGTTGCCGGCACTACAGGAAACTATAGAGCTTGAGCGGGTCTCGAACCCCAGTCCAGCAAATCCCCAGGCAGGGACTTTTCCAATAGGCTACCAATGAATAATTTTCACTTGCTTTTTTTCCGTTATTCAATTAATTTCTTTTATCTAAAACAATTTGATTCGAGCCTTCTCAATAAAAAATAAATTTGCTTCATTTTTTTTCGGGTGAAATGAATCTTTCAGAAAAATCGTGATCTTTATATATGAATTAATCAAACGATTCATATTTTTCAGATCCTTAAAATATATATATTTTTTTTCTGCCAATATCTTACTCAGAAGGAAATTTGTTATTGGAAACGTAAAATTAATTTTGGCAGAAACTCGAAATCTATATATACTTTTTTTCGGGGATAGAGACGTTAAAATTGTTTTTCTCAGTGAGATCGAAAATATTTTGGTGAGAAAACTCTTAAGAATATTATTGGCAGAAGTCAGATTTCACTTTTGATAATTTTCCCTAATTTTTTTCCCAGGAGTGAAAATACGCAAATATTATTAGGAAGAATTCAAGGGATCTGTTTTAGGAAAGAGATTTGGAGCTGGTTATTTGGGATTTGTCGGAACTTGGAGATTTGGTCATTGTAGGGTTTCCACTTAGTACTGGAATTAGCTCTGTCCCCCTTTTTAACTTAATTTATAAGTTATAAGTTGCAGTCCTCTTTTTAACTTGATTTATAAATTATATGTTAATTTATAAGTGTAGTCTATTATCATTCAGTTTCTTGCATTATAGTCCCAGCTTGCAGTTAGACGACAACAACAACAACAACAACAACAGCAATAATAGTAATAATAATAATAATAACAAAAATATAAATAATAATAATAATAATAATAATAATAATAATAATAATGATTTTTCTACCTCCGGTAAGGAAGATTGGCAGCATTTCATTGAAGTCTGCGGACCAAGCTTTCCCTTTATCATATATTGACCGTGAATGAATCTACTGTATAATTATATGTATGAATATGTATTTTTTCAGGAAGTTTGAGTAATCTTTTTTTTACTAGCAATCTTTGAAACCAATAAATTGATATGTTTGAACTCGACATATATATATATATATATATATATATATATATATATATATATATATATATATATATATATATATATTTATTTATTTCAGGAAATTTTAGTCATTACTTTTTTATAATATTTTTCAAAACGAATAAATTGATTTGTATGGTATTTTAGAATAGTTTTTCACTCCCTCCCTTAGTTGTTGGTAATAAAGTCATTTTCCAAATCAGCTTTTGAAATTGAGGTGTATGTAGTTGGGTGGGAAAGGCTTACATTTATTTATTACTTGTCAAATTTATTATCATTTTTTGGGAAAATGTTTTTTTATATGTGAAATACGATATTATGAAGCTAGTTTTACGATTTACCAAATATTAATTAGTGTTACCTTGCCTGGATGGAAGCCAGTCGGGAAGTCAACACAAGATTGAAACTAAGTCTTAGGGCGTAGTTCCCCAGTAGGTAAATAGGTAAAGATATGGCTCCTATGTTAGGTTAGGTGGGCCTCGTGTGCGTTTTTTTTTTCTTTTAAAATGTAGTTTTCATTCATCACTTTTCAAAATTTACCCCGTCTGTCATAACCAACTAAGGTTGTGGTGGCCGATGTGATAACGTCCTTGACTGGTGAACGCCAGACTTTGGTTCGAGTCCGGGTTTAGCTCATTAGTTTATTTGGTGGTTGCAACTTCACCATCCTTGTTATTTAAGGATGGGGGGGGGGGGTGTTGGGGGATCCTCTGGGTCTAATTGCTGAGTTATCAGCAGCCATTGCCTGGTCCTCCTTGATTCTAGCTTGGGTGGAGAGGGGTCTTGGCTGCTGACCATATGTATATATGGTCAGTTTTTAGCGCATTGTCCTGCTCGATGGGACAATATTACTGTCCCTTGCACCTGCCATTCATGAACGACCTTTAAACCCAAACCTCTAAATGCTCCTTAGTGCATACGAAAAAACCTACTACTGACGTATTCTGACTTAGTATTCACTTAAATTAAATTCCCTACTAACGCCCATTCTCTCTAACTACTGCTAATCACTATTCTTCCGAATGGGATAGTTTTAATATTGTTTACATGTATGTGTGATGGCAAGTTATTTCATGTTTATTTCCAATTCGGGGTTTGACATGTATAACGTAATTAAGGGGTTAAAATCACTGAACAATTTATAGCAATGTGAGACAATGTTCATCATATCATAGATGGATGTCAATAATTCTCTCTCTCTCTCTCTCTCTCTCTCTCTCTCTCTCTCTCTCTCTCTCTCTCTCTCAATCCTTGTTTGTAAAGTGGGTAATAAGCAAGCTTAAAATAGGAATGGAGGTGGTAGGGAGTAGGCTGATCAATTCATAAGGCAGAATACTTTTTTAGTCTATATATTGATATAAAGTCCAAGGCCAGGACATTCATTATTGTATATAATGAAGATAATTATGAAAATAAAACATTGTGAAATTAAGTTCATATTATACACACGCTCACACACACACCTTAACTTGGTGAAAGGATTGAGATGATCAGCAAAGCTGTACTAGAGCGAGCCACCCATACGAGGTTTGTTTGCTGTTGGCGAACAGACTAAAGTCTCCCACCATCACAAATTCCCAGTGGCCTGTGTGGTGTGGGAAACTGGCCAAACTGCATACATGACTAATGCCGCTACAGAATGGCATAGAAAGACCATAAACAGACGGGCGTAGAAGGACATGTCTGAGGTCTCTGTCCTGTAGTTGGCTAGCAATGGCTTATGATATATATATATATATATATATATATATATATATATATATATATATATATATATATATATATATATATATATATATATATATATATATATATATATTTACAGTATATGAGTGTGTGCGTGAGCGTGTGTGTGTGTATCTTTATTGTTTTTAATAATTCTGCCATTTTTCTGTTTTTTGAAATAATGATTCCAATCAAAATGGTATGCGATCCAATTACCTTCGCATTTCAAAAACATTCAAGAAAAAAAGTGTTGAAACTGAAATTAAAGTTTCAACACATATTTTCCATTTTTCTTCATCTTGATAAACAGAACTCACAGACGAATGCCCCGTAATCTCCATCCCAAGGTAAAACGGTCGGTTATTTCCCAAAGTTTGTTTATGAGGGATGATACGAATGATGAAGTCGAAGATGGAAAAGCTTGATAGGAAATAAGTTGCAATTGAACTTGGAATGTATCCAATACGTTCGATTTCATTCTTCAAGTTTGTTGTTAACTGTTGCCAGGGAATTTTTATCTGTATATTTGAGTGGGTGCTACATATATTGATAAAGACATCTTTATGGATGTGAAACATTTACAACCACATCACCAATACAGAACACAACAACTGAATTACAGTTTAAAGATACGTGAAGCACATCACAAACTTTTAAAGACCATTTGTCACACCATCCGAAATGTCAATCGGTTTCACTTCAACCAAACTCTTCTACATTGGAGGCAGTGTCAAATATTCCTATATTAAGCAGATTTCCTTTTATCTCTCTCTCTCTCTCTCTCTCTCTCTCTCTCTCTCTCTCTCTCTCTCTCTCTCTCTCTCTCTCTCTCTCTCTCTCTCTCTCTCTCCAATTTTCTGTATAAAGCAGTTTTCCTTTCATCTCTCTCTCTCTCTCTCTCTCTCTCTCTCTCTCTCTCTCTCTCTCTCTCTCTCTCTCTCAAGTAGTATGTCTGTCAACACCTGCAGTCTCCTTGACAGTTTACAAGTACTATATATATATATATATATATATATATATATATATATATATATATATATATATATATATATATATATATATATATATATATATATATATGCATGCCTGTGACAAGCGCACGGGACAATAGTTGATAAGTTGAGAGAAGGGAGAAGTGTTGAAGTGTCCAATGTCATTAGAAGGTGTAAATGAAGATACTTGTGTTGGGGGGAAGAGGCGCTTGTGGTCCTGTCTCTTGTGGCACCTTCCTTGTTGTTTGGTGCTTGTTGAGTCTTAGTGAATTTAACTGTAGCTTTGCGCTTCTTATTGTTGATAGCTGGTTATTAGTGGCTTTATGTGAAAAGTTTATGGGAATATTGTTGTAAAGTGAATTGCTAATGGGAATGGTTGGTGTAAAATGAATATTTTATTTGAATGGTTGTTGTAAATTGAATTGTTTATGAATGTTGGTTGTAAAGTGAATAGTTGATGGGAATGGTGGTTGTAAAGTGATTTGTTAACGGGAATGGTGGTTGTAAAGTGAATAGTTGATGGGAATGGTGGTTATAAAGTGAATATTTGATAGAAATGGTGGTTGTTAAGTAAAGTGTTAATGGGAATGGTGGTTGTAAAGTCCTTTTATGTGAATTGTTAATGGGAATAATGGTTAAGAGATTTATTATAATCTTTTAATGTTAAGGGAGGTTGTTAAGTGAATTGTTAATCGAAATGGTGATGTAAAGTGAACTCCCAATGGGAATTGTGGTTGTAAACTAATTTTATGTGTTTTTAATTGAAATAGTGATGAAGTTAATTTATGTGAAATGTTAATGGGAATTTAGTTTGTAAATTTGGGCTGCATATTTTGCATAATATCTTTTTGTTCTAGTATTGTGGTTCTTAAGGTTCCTAGTCGTTTTCTTTGCTGTTATTTCTTGTTGCAGGAGTGTAATGTTCATTTAGCTTGTTTGTGCTCTTAGTTTGCTTCTTAGAGTCGCATTCGTTTTTGTTGTTTGGAGGCTGGTAGGTGTTGCTAGTTAATGCCTTTCACACGGGTCTTATATCTTATTGCATACTCTTACATCTTTTCTTTGGCATTTCTCATTATTTCCCTGACAGCTATTCT
>NC_090749.1:71783343-71788573 GCF_036898095.1 Palaemon carinicauda
GTCGTTAAGAGAATCCAGACATTAATATATCAAAAATATATATGGCTTATTTGAATATGAAAAACACTTAAAAATGTGCAAAATTTATCATTAATTGAATGCCAAGTAACAAACTACCAATTAGCTACGATGGTGAAGATGGGTTGATTTCAATTCTAAGTACAAAATACCTGAATTCGACAGGTATAAGTACAGTAGAATTGTCATTGACTTTTATCTTTCTTCGTGGCCGAATGGGTAAGTCACTGTCTATATAAGATTGCCGACCAGGGTTCGATTCCCGGCCGGAGCCAAGCTCTTGTCTTTGTGTGATTTCGCCTGGGGCTCTGATCCCGAGGTCGTTAAGAGAATCCAGACATTAATATATCAATAATATATATGGCTTATTTGAATATGAAAAACACGTAAAAATGTGCAAAATTTATCATTAATTGAATGCCAAGTAACAAACTACCAATTAGCTACGATGGTGAAGATGGGTTGATTTCAATTCTAAGTACAAAATACCTGAATTCGACAGGTATAAGTACAGTAGAATTGTCATTGACTTTTATCTTTCTTTGTGGCCGAATGGGTAAGTCACTATCTATATAAGCTTGCCGACCAGGGTTCGATTCCCGGCCGGAGCCAAGCTCTTGTCTTTGTGTGATTTCGCCTGGGGCTCTGATCCCGAGGTCGTTAAGAGAATCCAGACATTAATATATCAAAAATATATATGGCTTATTTGAATATGAAAAACACGTAAAAATTTGCAAAATTTATCATTAATTGAATGCCAAGTAACAAACTACCAATTAGCTACGATGGTGAAGATGGGTTGATTTCAATTCTAAGTACAAAATACCTGAATTCGACAGGTATAAGTACAGTAGAATTGTCATTGACTTTTATCTTTCTTCGTGGCCGAATGGGTAAGTCACTGTCTATATAAGCTTGCCGACCAGGGTTCGATTCCCGGCCGGAGCCAAGCTCTTGTCTTTGTGTGATTTCGCCTGGGGCTCTGATCCCGAGGTCGTTAAGAGAATCCAGACATTAATATATCAAAAATATATATGGCTTATTTGAGTATGAAAAACACGTAAAAATGTGCAAAATTTATCATTAATTGAATGCCAAGTAACAAACTACCAATTAGCTACGATGGTGAAGATGGGTTGATTTCAATTCTAAGTACAAAATACCTGAATTCGACAGGTACAAGTACAGTAGAATTGTCATTGACTTTTATCTTTCTTCGTGGCCGAATGGGTAAGTCACTGTCTATATAAGCTTGCCGACCAGGGTTCGATTCCCGGCCGGAGCCAAGCTCTTGTCTTTGTGTGATTTTGCCTGGGGCTCTGATCCCGAGGTCGTTAAGAGAATCCAGACATTAATATATCAAAAATATATATGGCTTATTTGAATATGAAAAACACGTAAAAATGTGCAAAATTCATCATATATATATATATATATACATATGTATATGTATGTATAATGTAATATACAAGATGGTATAAACCCAAGGGTTCAAGCCCGGAAAATATCCCACTGAGGACAGAAAATAGGAAAACATATAATGGTGTGTCTGAGCGTACCCTTAAATATAGTAGAAGATCATTTTACAAAGGCTATGGCACAATACACGTCTATAGAACGAGGGAAAGTATCCGCTGAACAATTGCAGTGCAGTAGTTAACCTTTTAGTGGAGAGAGAGAGAGAGAGAGAGAGAGAGAGAGAGAGAGAGAGAGAGAGAGAGAGAGAGAGAGAGAGAGAGAGAGATTAATATTAATAGAATTGTGAAGTCCTGCGTATTAATGTGGTAAAAGCTGTGGAGTTATATTTTTTTTTCCGAAAGTCATAATATATTCAGTTGCTCTGGGAAAGGAAATAAATAATTGTCAAGTATAACGAGACTAAAATACTTCATGAAAATTTTCATATATCTCAGTTCAGTTATTTGATATTGCTTTTTTAAATTTGAGGAATATGAGAAAATCTAGTTTATAAGATAGTTTTACAGGAAGTTTATACATTCGTACATTTACGTGTAACGATGATGATGATGATAATGATAATAATAATAATAATAATAATAATAATAATAATAATAATAATAATAATAATAATAATAATAGCATTGCATTTTACTTAGTCTTTTTGTTCCTCGCATTCTTTGGTCTTTTCATTTTCCTTGTCCTTATGAAATGCCACCATCCTAGGGAATGTTGTTGTTATCCAAATAAGAAAACTGAACAGTTCCCTTCAATAGTGGCAAAAAGAACAGTATTAGTATTGTTAATGTTTATTTCCATTAACATAATGCGTGATAATATTTCCAGTAATACAGATGCTATTGTGCTAATGATTAATATGCAAGTATTTAAAAAATAATTGATTATAATTTTTTTTACAGTACTTTAATTTAAGCTTCTTTGTAGTATTTAAGGTTTGGCGTAAAGAAAAAATGCGTTTTTATTGCTCATTATCGAACTGACACTTTATTGAATAATAATCTCTGACTTGTATTTTTTTTTTTTAGTAGAGATTTTACCAGAGTTTTTCTGCTATTTACAATTTTTAATTTTAATTTTATCTATTGAATATAAGCTTATTCTATTTGGCAAGTTCTATCTTTTAACGCGTTTGATATTAGAACAAAAACTTATCGTTTTGATATATCAAGATATCTATTGTGTCTACAAGCCATCATGTCTGGTTATTCTTTTTTATGTATGTTGGGTGTATCCCAATACAACTGTCTTGGTATATCCTACAAGCATGGTAACAAAAGCTGGTAGTGGACAAGATTTTACTAAATCACTTCAGTAAGACTTCACTAATGAAAAAATCTGCAATGATAAAATATACGTGTTTGAAGTTGTGCTTTGTTTAATTAGTAGTAGATTGGTCAAGGCACAAACCACCCCTCGAGATAATACACTTACAGAGTTATTGTCGTTTGACTGACCTGATACTATTACACCGAATAGTTTAGCATATTCTTCACAATGTCCCTTTTTTTAATATTTCTGATAACACTAAGATAACCAAAAAATCCTCTCACTTATGTTGTTAGCTACTGCATAATAACTGCCAAGTGGCTACTCTCCTCTTGGTAAGGGTAGGAGAGGCTCTTAAGCTATGGTAAACAGCTCTTCTAGGAGAAGGACACTCCAAAATCGAGTCATTGTTTTCAAGTCTCAGGTAGTGCCATAGCCTCTATACCATGCTCTGCCACACTCTTGGATTACAGTTTACTTGCTTGAGGGTACACTCAGGCACTGTATTCTATGTTTTCTTATTTCTTTTCCTCATAGAGCTATTTTCCTTATTGGAGCCCTTAGTCTTATAGCATCCTGCTTTTCCAACTAAGGTTGTAGCTTCTCTAGTTATAATAATGATAATAATTTCTATTTAACTCTGTTTTATGTTTTTTGACTCATTATCATATCCTGATTTTTCGTATCATCAAAGACTGAAGTGAATCATTGTTATTTTGTTATAAATATCATTCATTAAACCTCTTCTTAAAATTATGAAACTGAATGTTTTTAATATTTTATTAACACAATGTAAGATATCATTATCATTATTATCTCTCTCTCTCTCTCTCTCTCTCTCTCTCTCTCTCTCTCTCTCTCTCTCTCTCTCTCTGTTCCCCCTCAATTAAATTCATTCTTTTCTCGGAGTTCTTCTTTTGCAATTGTTACGAATTCTGCACAGTGTATATATATATATATATATATATATATAATATATATATATATATATATATATATATATATATATATGATAAATTTTGCACATTTTTACGTGTTTTTCATATTCAAATAAGCCATATATATTTTTGATATATTAATGTCTGGATTCTCTTAACGACCTCGGGATCAGAGCCCCAGGCGAAATCGCACAAAGACAAGAGCTTGGCTCCGGCCGGGAATCGAACCCTGGTCGGCAAGCTTATATAGACAGTGACTAACCCATTCGTGGCCGAATGGGTTAGTCACTGTCTATATAAGCTTGCCGACCAGGGTTCGATTCCCGGCCGGAGCCAAGCTCTTGTCTTTGTGCGATTTCGCCTGGGGCTCTGATCCCGAGGTCGTTAAGAGAATCCAGACATTAATATATCAAAAATATATATGGTTTATTTGAATATATATATATATATATATATATATATATATATATATATATATATATATATATATATATATATATATATATATATATAATATGTATAAACAAATATTTATATATATATATATATATATATATATATATATATATATATATATATATATATATAATATGTATAAACAAATATTTATATATATATATATATATATATATATATATATATATATATATATATATATATATATATCAAAAGGTCTCGTTTCGCCTTTGATCTCTCTCTCTCTCTCTCTCTCTCTCTCTCTCTCTCTCTCTCTCTCTCTCTCTCTCCTCCTATAATTCATTTCATTTACGTATCTCACAATTCCTCTCGCGCAACTATTACGAATTTCCTACTGTTAAAATTCTTAGTTTTCTGTCAAGACATTCTTTCTCTCTCTCTCTCTCTCTCTCTCTCTCTCTCTCTCTCTCTCTCTCTCTCTCTCTCTCTGTCCAATGAAAGGAGGAAGGAAACAGAAGTCACAGCACTCAATTTGATTTCAAAAAATCTCTCTCCCCACATGTTTCAAGTCAGGGCGCGTAGATGCGAGAGAGAGAGAGAGAGAGAGAGAGAGAGAGAGAGAGAGAGAGAGAGAGAGAGAGAGAAAGAAAGAGCCTAGGTTGTGTCTTCAATACAAGACGAAGAAGAGGAAGAACACAAGAGGAAGATAGGGAGAAGGAAGGAAGCAAGGAAGATAGTCTTAATGTAGAGAAGGAAGATTTTAGATAGAAGACTGTGAGAAATGTCTTTTTGGTTCTGTCTTAATCATATATCTTCTTGCGGAAGTAAGACGCTTTTTTGTTGGAATTTTATTTATTTGAACGTGCTCTTGTTATACAGTTGAACGTAGCCGAAGGGGACTCTTCTATATAGCCCTGGTGGTATTTCTTTTTTTCTTATTCACGTTATCAGAATATCAATGTTTTTCAGTTTATTCTATTCGAGTTTCAATCTAGGTTTTGTGTAGTGTTTTTCTTATTCTTGCAAAATTTTGTGTATATATATATATATATATATATATATATATATAATATATATATATATATATATATATATATATATACATACATATA
>NC_090749.1:71789073-71791573 GCF_036898095.1 Palaemon carinicauda
AGAGAGATTAAATAAAATGAACGAGAAATGTACGAAAGTTAGAGACTGCATGATTAACGTAATTGGTCCGGTGTGTATGTGTGAGGTATTTGATGTCATACTAATGACACATTTGTGATTTTGTTAAGAATCTGTGTATGAAGTAGCCAGTGAATGTGACTATTAACGTTGTTTTGCTTATTCCAGGAATAGCTATTTGATATTCTTTGTATTAAGCTCACACACACAAACAAAAACACACACACACAATATATATATATATATATATATATATATATATATATATATATATATATATATATATATATATATATATATTTAACTTTCTAAAAAAAAGAGTAATTTTTAATTTGGTTTCTTAAATTTTTTAAACCTGATGGATATTCTTGTGTTTGTCGTCCCTTTTCTTACTGGTAAGGAGTGTGGATATGGCCCTTGTGTTACTGCTAAGTAGGGTAGAACTTAACTTTCTCTCACTGCTAAGTATGATTGAAATGTCCCTTCTCTTACTGCTATGTACAGTGGTTATGACCCTTTTCTTACTGCTCAGTATGGTGCAAATGTCCCTTCTCTTACTGCTCTGCTAAGTAGGGTGAAATTGTCACTTCCATTACTGGTAAGTATGGTGAAAATGTCCTTTCTCCTACTGCTAAGTAGGGTGAAATTGTCCCTTTTCTTACTGCTAAATAGCGTGAAAATACCCCTTTTCTTATTGCTAAGTAGGGTGAAAATGTCCCTTCTCTTACTGCGAAGTAGGGTGAAATTTTCCATTCTCTACTGCTGAGTAGGGTGAAAATGTCCCTTCTATTACTGCTAAGTAGGGTGAAAATGTTCCTTCTATTACTGCTAAGTATGGTGAAAATGTCCTTTCTCTTACTGCCAAGTAGGGTGAAATTATCCCTTTTTTTACTGATAAATAGGGGGAAAATATCGCTTCTCTTATTGCTAAGTAGGGTGATAATGTTCCTTCTCTTAATGCAAAGTACGGTGAATATGTCCCTTCTTCTACTGCTAAGTAGGGTGAAATTTTCCATTCTCTACTTCTACTTACGGTGAAAATGTCCCTTCTCTTACTGCCAAGTAGGGTGAAAATGTCTCTTCTATTGCTGCTAAGTAAGGTGGAAATGGAAATATCCCTTCTCTTACTTCTAACTGGAAAGGGGGGGGGGTTCCCTTCTCTTACTGCTAAGTAGGGTGGAAATGTCTTATCTATTGATGCTAAGTAGGATGGAAATGGGAATATCTCTCTCTTACTGCTAAGTAGGTTGGAAGTGTCCCTTCTTTTATTGCTAAGTAGGGATGAACTGTTCCTTCTCTTACTGCTAAGCAAGTTGAATATGGCCCTTCTCTTCCTGCTAATTAGGGTGGGGTATGGCCCTTTATTTTACTGCTAAAAAAGGTGTAAATGTCCCTTCTCTTACTGCCAAGTGGGGTGGAAATTTCCCTTCTCTTACTGGTAAGTAAGGTGGATATGGCCCTTCTCTAACTGCTAAGTGGGGTGAAAATTTCCCCTCTCTTATTGCTGAATAGGGTAAAAATGTCCCTTCTCTTACTCCTAAGTAGGTTGAAAATGTCCCTTCCCTTACTGCTAAGTAAGGTGGATATGGCCCATCTCTTACTCCTAAGTGGGGTGAGAATTTCCCATCTCTTAGAGGTAAGTAGGGCTGAAAGTAAGAATTAAATCAAGCATAGATGCATGAAATTCACACGATTGTTTTCCATTACTTTAATCTTGCAGAGGTTTTATCCCCCGGCAGCCTTGTCTCATTAGGAAGGATTATTCCCAGGCAAAAGCAGTTGTAAGGTACGACTCAGAAAGAGAGATAATGTTTAAGGGCTTTTGTAGATATTGAATTTACAGAGGATTTTGGGATAAGGAACATTTTTCCTCCATTGGGGTGCCGTTTCTAATTTATGTCTCTGTGTATTTACTGAGCTTAGGGATCAGTAATTTTCTGTTTCCAAGAGTTTTTCCTGTTTAGTTTTTTAATGTCTAATTTGTTTATTTATGTTTCCTTATATTTATTGAATTATTTTTCAAGAATCCATTGACATAAACCCATATAGTTTTTGGTTTGAACTGTTCGAAAATCACTATAATATTTAGTCTCTCCATTTGGTACTAAAACATGTAAAAATGGTGTCGGACTTATGGACTAATATATATACACACGCATATATATATATATATATATATATATATATATATATATATATATATATATATATATATATATATATATATATATATAAATGTATATATATATATATATATATATATATATATATATATATATATATATATATATATATATATAGACAGACATATTCTTTATTATATAGGGGACTTTCTGTATACTGTAGATTATTTCAGTACCCTTTTAATACTATATATGGCTCTAGGTAAATGTACATTAATTCAGTGTTTTGAAATGACACATTATTAATATCAGGTTATTTCATTGGGTTTTAGTGTTTACATTTCATTTTAAAGCAAACC
>NC_090749.1:71796573-71804073 GCF_036898095.1 Palaemon carinicauda
TCACCCCGACGGCCACTGTAAATTGGTGATGGTGGGAGACATTAGTCTGATATGTTACAGGAAACCAACCTCGTATGGGTGGCCCTGACTAATACAGCTTTTCTAATCATGGTAATTTACATTACTTTCACCACGTTAAGGTATCCCCACTTGGAAAAGGTATATATATATATATATATATATATATATATATATATATATATATATATATATATATATATATATACATATATATATATATATATATATATGTGTGTGTGTGTGTATATATAGATATATATATATATATATATATATATATATATATATATATATATATATATATATATAAACATGTGTATATATACTTATATATATATATATATATATATATATATATATATATATATATATATATATATATATATATATATATATATGTATGTATGTATATATATAGGTATATATATATAAATATATATATATATATATATATATATATATATATATATATATATATATATATATATATACATACATACATACATACATACATACATACATACATACTTACATATATACATATATACATAGTATATACACAGCAAAAAAAAAACGACGACAAAAAATGCATCCGTGCTTAGACATGTCATTATTCATGTCTGTATTTTGATCAGTTTTCATATCAACTGGGTGTTAGTGATGATGGGATATTTCAGTCTGATCGCTCACATCAAACCAACCTAGTATTGAAGGCGCTGACTAGTAAAGGGTGATACACAAACTCTTTCACTACGTTAAGGTATTCCCTCTAAAATAGGAAATATATATATATATATATATATATATATATATATATATATATATATATATATATATATATATATATATATATATATTGAATATAAGATAACTAGAAAAGCTTCTTGAAGCTGCTATATGTGTGACTTGATAGGAAACGAGAAAGTGTTAAATTGTGGAGATCTGCCGAAATGGTAAAAAAGTTTAAAGAATGTGAAAGGTTTGATCAGACTCCATTGAGATGGATCTGTATTGTGGAAGTAATGGATGACGGACTGTACCTCTGGAATAAGATTCTATTATTCAGAAGTCTTGGGGAGGAAGAGAGTGAGAAAGTTTCAGAAGCCGCTAGGCGTAAGATCAAACTCAGTATACCTAGAACCAAAAAGGGTTGATCCTGAAGGAAATTTTAATGTTGACTAAACATAATTTTGTTATGGTGGTGGGGTCATCTGTTATCACCTTACAAATATAATCCTGTATTTTTAGTGGATTATGGTTTTCTAAGCCTCTATTTACACAGATGTGGGTGTTTATCTCAGACTCACTACCATTATAAAAATTCATATTCAGGTACAAAATATGCAAAATTCAAGTTTTTTTTTTTATTCTATTCTTTAACCTTTTCCTTCAGATGAAAGTACTTTCAAAATGCTAATATTACTCATCATACCTAATCTAGTGATCCCCTTAAAGCACAACTAACATTAAAATCTTTTGACATAAAAATACCATCAAAGGGTTGTGGTGGCCGATGTTGTAACGTCCCTAACTGGTGAACGCCAGACTTGGATTCGAGCCCGCTAGAGCTAGCTAGTTTCTTAGGTCGCTGTTGTCTCGCCATTCTTGTGAGCTAAGGATGGGGGTTTGGGGGAGCTTATAAGTCTATCGGCTGAGTCATCAGCAGTCATTGCATGGCCTTCCTTGGTCCTAGCCTGGATGGCGAGGGAGCTTGGGGCCTGATCATATGTAAATATGGTCAGTCTCTATGGCATTGTCCTGCTTGATAGGACAATGTCACTGTCCCTTGCCTCTGTCATTCATGGGCAGCCTTTAAACCTTTAAAGGATGTAGACTCTAATGTGATTGATATTGAACATGAAGAGGGTTGTTCTAGTACTAGTGCTGAATAGTCAGGCATACTGATGGAAGCAACAGAATTGTATGACAGTGTTGCATCAGGAACTACGGTGGTTGGTGCCCCGGCCAACCTCGATGATAACAACGCACTACACACATCTCAGAATAAGAGTTACGCAACAAAGGCAAAAGACCCCTTTGGCCGGCCCCTCCCTCAAACGGCATTACCAAAGTCAAATTTCCTGTTCTTTTGATCGATACTTCTAATGCCTAACCACTAGCTCTTGAACTTAAGATTGGGTTTGTTTTTTCCCTCGCCTAATCCCCAATCCCTTGCACCGTAAAAGATTGGTTTCCATCACTCGTAATACCTTCTGGTGTGCCTCGTCCGAGCCCCTGTTATCTGAAAATCATTTTCGTATGATTCTTTTTCATTTTAGGTTTTTTGGGGAGATCTCCAAAAAGGCTGTGAAAAGGGTATTCGGTTATAGTTTAAAGGCTGTTTGCACTTGAACGGAGATTAATTGGCGTTTAACTTCCTTTGTTTGTTTGGCTGTAGGTGTCACTTCTTGGTTTGTTTGGGTTTTTGTTGCTGATATGTTTGTTTAATTTGGTAGATGTTTGTTTGTGATTGTTGGGAACCATATGCATCAATGTTTGGCATAAGTGTTTCTCGTTATGACATTATTTTTGTTCTGTGATGTTGGTGAGTTACAAAGTTCTTACTATTATTATTTAAGGTTTGAAAGTCCTCATGAATGGCAAAGGCAAGCGACTGTGAAATTGGCATAGCAAGTAAGGCCATGCTTAGAGACTGACTATATATACATATGATCAGCATCCAAGCTCCCTCTCCACCCAAGCTAGGACCAGGGAGGGCCTGGAAATGGTTGCTGATGACTCAGCAGATAGACCTATAGGCTCTCCCTTAGCTAACAAGGATGGTAATGTTGCAGACACTACAAGAAGTTATAGAGCTTGAGTGGGGCTCGAACCCCAGTCTGGCAGATTACCAGTCAGGGACGTTTCAATTGGTTACCGCAGTCCTAAATTTGAAGAGCAAGAATCAGCCATTCAAATATAGAAAAAATAGATTAACTATTAAATTGTAGAAAAATTAAAAGGAGTATATTACGAAAAATAATAATGAAATCATGAAACGAGACTGGAATTAACCTGCTCAACAGAAAATAATTTGCACAAAGTTTAAACTTCCGATGTTCCAATGATGAAGTATGTAATAGGAATCACTACGCAAATTGGTCACAACAGGAATGAAACTCCTAGGATATTGTTAAGGATTTGGCATTATGAAAGGTAATGATTTGCTGTTGATGGTATAATCTGAGAAGATCTTAAGAAAAACTCTTATGAAAATGAGCTAGTTCAGCCACGAGGAGTTGTAGATTGGAGCCTCCCAACTGTCACCTTCTACCTTTTCCACTGCCAAAAAAGAAAAAAAAAAAAGGAGGCTCATGTACCTCTAAAATAAGAAGAGGAAGCTGCTGATTATCCTTGACCCACATCCTATCACAAACCACCTACAAATAAAAGTTGCTGATTGTCCCTTAACCTAAATCCCCTACAAACCTAAAAAAAAGAAAACCAACCAACACCTACAGGATGCAAGTATGCAAGAGTCCGTGCCTGACCGTAAGGCCTAGGCAATATGAAACAACAACAACAACAACAATAACAATAACAACGAATTGTAGTTGTAAATCGAGGCTTTAAAAGACACACACACACCTTACGTAAATATCAGTTGTGCCTCATCCCACTGATAATGCTGATAGCCTCTGCAACGGTCCCTCCCCAACGTTTCTGTCAACAGCTGTGTGGGGTATCTTCTTGTTAATGTCTTAGTTAAACACTCTGCAGGAAGTTGCTGTTGGTCCTCTTGCTTTTCTGATGTTGTTGTTGTTTTTTTTGTGTGTGTGTGTGTGTGTAATATGATATAATGTGAGAACCCTATCTCCCGATCATAGCATAAAATACCAGCAAACGGCCACTCTATAGAGTTGACAAGGGATTCTTGAAAACAGCATCGAAGCGACAGGAAATTAGTACCCGGAGACGGAAATATTTTTTAGGGATGAAAGAAATTTTTCAATTCACTGCCAGCGCTGGCATGGCTTAAGGGAGAGATTCAATACCGAAATGGAAAAAGCCATTAGAATAATGGCGCAACAATGCCAAGGGGATTAGCTGGCCATTGCTCTGTGTGTGTGTGCCAGATTTGATTTGTCTTAATTGCTTGTTTTGCAATTTGAGCAGCAGGTTTTGTTCTTATCTTTTGAGTGGGGAGAGGATGGGATTTCCATTATAAAAGATGAGAGGGAATACCTTCCCGTGGTGAGAGGGTTTGCGTATCGCCATGATCTGCAAGGCTCTACTAGTTAGGGCGATCCAGACTAGGTTGTTTTGCTGTGAGCTATCAGACAATAGTCACCCATCGTCAACAATCCGCAGTGTCCAGTGGAGTGCTCAAAAATGGCCAAAGGCCAGACACGAAGAAGGACGTAAATCAGGCCCTTGCCTCATACACGTGGACTAGAGATTGCTGCATTTGGTGTTGTTGTTTTTATATTGTATGAGAATAGATCAATGGATTTCCGTAGAAAGTTAAGATGAAGGATGTATAAAAATAAAAGAACGAGTGAAAACTTTAATAAAAAAAAAAGGTTTTACCCTTTGAATAGGCAAGTTGTGTTGTGTCATACGGTCTTACTTTTTTAAATTAGTAAAATTGATGGGAGGTTGTTGGTATATATATATATATATATATATATATATATATATATATATATATATATATATATATATATATATATATATATATATATATATATATATATGTATGTGTATATATATATATATATATATATATATATATATATATATATATATATATATATATATATATGTGTGTGTGTGTGTGTGTGTGTGTATGTATGTGTGTATTGCTTATACGTTTAAACAAGTATACATAAACTACAAGAATACATCACGAAATTGCAACTCGCAGTTACACATTCGATGTGTTTTGGCGCGCAAGTAAGTAGTCCTCTAGTGCCCTCTAGTAAGTAGTCCTCTAGTGCCATATTCATCTCGCGCCAAATTGAGTTTATCCAGTTTGTTTAGAGGTGTTCCAGCAGCCAATTCGCCCAAGTAACCGGAAGTGACGACTTGTTTACCTTGTCCATAAAGTTGTTTGCGCAAGAAGAAGGACTTTTCTCCATCCTCCCTTCGTCTGGAGGTGTCGGCCAAGTTGACATTCGTCAATAAGGAGAGAGAGAGAGAGAGAGAATGGAAGGGGAGTTTGGTTGGTTTCCTTTTAACTCCGCCTAATGGATTGACTAAGGTTATTTTCAGGAAAAGGGGTTATAAGGTTAATTTCCGAGAAAGATATAGGACTGTAAGGTTATTTTCAGGAAGGAATAGGGATTTTAAGGTTATTGTTAGTAAGTCGTAGAGATTTTAAGGTTTTTTTCAGTTAAGTATGATTTTTAAAGGTTATTTTCAATGAGTAGTAGGTATTTTAAGTTTATTTTCAGTAAGGCATTGGAATTTTAAGGTATTTTCCAGTTAGGCGTAGGTATTTTAAGGTTTTTTGTCAGTAAAGTGTAATTTTTTAAGGCTATTTTCAGTATGTAGTAGGTATTTTAAGGTTATTTTCAGTAAGGTGTTGGGATTTTAAGGTTATTATCAGTAAGGTGTTGGGATTTGAAGGTTATTTTTAGTAAGGTGTAGGTATTTTAAGGTTATTTTCAATAAGGTGTAGGAATTTTAAGGTTAATTTAAAAAAAAAAAAACTTAGTGATTTTATGATTATGTTCAGTAAGTCGTACGGATTTTAAGGTTATTTTCAGTAAGGTCAAGTAATTATAAGGTTGTTTTCCGTAAGGCATGGGGATTTTAAGGTTGTTTTCAGTAAGGCGTAGGAATTTTAAGGTTATTATCAGTAAGGTGTTGGGATTTTAAGGTTATTTTTAGTAAGGTGTAGGAATTTTAAGGTTATTTTCAGTAACGCGTATGGATTTTAATGTTATTTTCAGTAAGGTGTGGGAATTTTAAGGATAATTTCAGAAAAACGGAGTGATTTTATGGTTATGTTTAGTAAGTCGTAGGGATTTCAAGGTTATTTTCAGTAAGGTGTAGAAATTTTAAGGTTATTTTCAGTACGGGGTAGGGATTTTAGGTTATTTTCAACAAGGGATACGGATTTCAAAGTTTTTTTTGGTAAGGAATAGGGATTTTAGGTTTTTTTTAAGTAAAGCTTAGGGATTTTAAGTTTTTTTCCTTTACGACATAGAGATTTTAAGGTTTTTTTTTAGGAAGGCATAGGGAATATAAGGTTATTTTCTTTAAGGCATACGATTATAAAGCTATTTTAAGATGTGAGTAGGGTTTTCAAGGTTATTTTCAGAAAGGTATAGGGAATTGAAGGTTATTTTCAAATATGTGTAAGAATTTAGGGTTATTTAAAAAGAAAAGAAAAAAAAACAGAGATTTTAAGGTTTTCAGAAAAACGTAGGGAATTAAAGGTTAATTTTAGGAAGGCGTAGTGAATTAAGGTTATTTTCGTAAAGTTGTAAGGAATTAAAGGTTATTTTCAGGAAGGCATAGAGATTATAAGGGGTTTTTTTTAGATAGACCTTGTGATTTTAAGTATATTTTCAGAGCGGGTTATGGAGTTTAAGGTTATTTTCAGAAAGGCGTGGTCATTTCAAAGTTATTTTCAGAGCGGGATTTGGAGTTAAAGGTTATTTTCAGAAAGGCGTGGTCATTTCAAAGTTATTTTCAGAGCGGGATTTGGAGTTAAAGGTTATTTTCAGAAAGGCGTGGTCATTTCAAAGTTATTTTCAGAGCGGGGTATAGAGTTTAAGGTTATTTTCAGAAAGGCGTGGTCATTTTTAAGTTATTTCCTGAGCGGGGTATGGAGTTTAAGGTTATTTTCAGAAAGTCGTGGTCATTTTAAAGTTATTTTCTGAGCGGGGTATGGAGTTTAAGGTTATTTTCAGAAAGGCGTGGTCATTTTAAAGTTATTTTCTGAGCGGGGTATGGAGTTTAAGGTTATTTTCAGAAAGGCGTGGTCATTTTAAAGTTATTTTCTGAGCGGGGTATGGAGTTTAAGGATATTTTCAGAAAGGCGTGGTCATTTTAAAGTTATTTTCTGAGCGGGGTATGTAGTTTAAGGTTATTTTCAGAAAGGCGTGGTCATTTTAAAGTTATTTTCTGAGCGGGGTATGGAGTTTAAGGTTATTTTCAGAAAGGCGTGGTCATTTTAAAGTTATTTTCTGAGCGGGGTATGGAGTTTAAGGTTATTTTCAGAAAGGCGTGGTCATTTTAAAGTTATTTTCTGAGCGGGGTATGGAGTTTAAGGTTATTTTCAGAAAGGCGTGGTCATTTTAAAGTTATTTTCTGAGCGGGGTATGGAGTTTCATTTTATTTTCAGAAAGGCGTGGATATTTTAGGTTATTTTCAGAGAGGCATGGTGATTTTGAGATCAAAAATGAGATATTAATGATAGGTAAAAAGCAATCTGTGTACGTAAAGAATATAGCTTATACCATATTACAGTATAGACTATTGTATGGTATGTACAGTTGGCTTCAGTAATTCCAGTACCCTTCACAG
>NC_090749.1:71809073-71811573 GCF_036898095.1 Palaemon carinicauda
GCAGGATGTTATAAGTCCAGGGACTCCAACAGGGAAGAAAATCCCTTCGAGGAAAGGGAATAAGGAAATAAAGAAACTACAAGAGAAGTAATGAATAATCAATATAAAATATTTTAAGATCAGTACCAGCCTTAGAATAGATCTGTCATATATAAACTATGAACAAAGACTTATGTTAACCTATTACAAGAATATTAACTGTAAGTTAGAACTTTTAAAGTTCCATCGATTCAACCGTCTGATTAGGACAACCATTCCAACGATTTCATTTTTTATTCTTTCTTATTTTTTCATCACTTCAACCTCTCCCAAAATCTCTCTTAATTCCCCTATCCTCCAAACAAAGGAAATACAGAAGAAGGAAAAAAAATCTGTCTCTTTGCAATAAAAACAAACAAACCAACCGTAATTTCCTGAAGAGAGAAGGGCCCAGAACAAACACGAAAAAGCAAACAGGGAAATGTGTCGTTTGTAGGGATGTTAGTTCGGTCGATGGCAGTTCTCGTGTTAGTTGACATTCTACAGCTGTTGTTTACAAGGCTTTTGTCTCGGACCAATCGGAGAGGCGGTAGTTTACCTTTTTGGGGGGCTATTGGATCCTATAGGAGAGCGGTACTTTTCCAGTCTGGAGGAACGGAAATTTAGCTTTGTCGATACAAGGAGTTTATATAGTCTTTTGTTTTCTTTTTTAAATCTTGGTAATAGGTAACATTTAGGATTCTTTCATCTGAAGGAATGATCAATTCTATAATGCCAGTATAATCGCCCAGTGAAAAAAGAATGGGAAACATTCAGATATGCACTCACGCGTGCACACAGATTCAACCCTCCCCTCCCCTCTTCCCCTTTCCTAAATATAACAGGGCAGTTTGCAGGAGATTGTGATTTCCGAGTGTACCTTTCTGGGTACCTACTCTAACAAGAGCATGGCTGCTACTTCAAGCCTCTACCCAAGGCACGGGTTGAGACCGAGTAGCCATACGTATGGCAATACTACTCAGCATATGAAAGAAATATATATATATATATATATATATATATATATATATATATATATATATATATATATATATATACAGTATATATATATATATATATATATATATATATATATATATATATATATATATATATATATATCTAATAAGCCATATATATTGATATATTAAAGTCTATATTCTCATAACGACCTCGGGATCAGTGCCCCAGGCAGAATCACCCAAAGACTATAGTATCAGACCGGCAGGGATTTGAACCCTGGTCCGGGATACCTGTATGCCAGTGACCATACCACTCGGCCACGAAGAAAGATAAAGGTCAATGACAATTCTTCTGTGCATATACCTGTCAAGTTCAGGTTTTCTGTACTTAGAATTGAAATCAACCCATCTTCACCCTCATAGCTAATTGGTAGGTTTGGGACTTGGCATTCGATTAATGATAAATTTTTGCATATTTAAACGTGTTTTTCATATTTCAAATAAGCCATATATATTAATACATTAAACGCTGGATTCTCTTAACGACCTCGGGATCAGAGCCCCAGGCAGAATCACCCAAAGACTATAGTAGCAGACCGGCCGGGATTTAAACCCAGGTCCGAGATACCTGTTTGCCAGTGACCATATCACTCAGCCACGAAGAAAGATAAAAGTCAATGAAAATTCTTCTGTACATATACCTGTCAAATTCAGGTTTTCTGTACTTAGAATTGAAATCAACCCATCTTCACCATCGTAGCTAATTGGTAGGTCTGGGACTTGGCATGCGATCAACTGGCATACAGGTATCCCGGACCGGGGTTCAAATCCCGTCCGGTCTGATACTATAGTCTTTGGGTGATCCCGCATGGGGCTCTGATCCCAAGGTCGTTAAAGGAATCAAGACTTTAATGTATTAATATATATAGCTTATTTGAAATATGAAAAACACATTTGAATGTGCAAAAATTTATCATTAATCGAATGCCAAGTCCCAAACCTACCAATTACCTACGATGGTGAAGATGGGTTGATTTCAATTCTAAGTACAGAAAACCTGAATTTGACAGGTATATGTAGAGAAGAATTGTCATTGACTTTTATCTTTATTCGTGGCCGAGTGGTATGGTCACTGGCATACAGGTATCCCGGACCAGGGTTGAAATCCCGGCCGGTCTGATACTATAGTCTTTGGGTGATTCCGCCTGGGGCCCTGATCCCGAGGTCGTTAAGAGAATGCAGACTTTAATGTATTATTATATATGGCTTATTTGGAATATGAAAAACACGTTTAAATGTGCAAAAATTTATCATTAATCGAATGCCAAGTCCTAAACCTACCAATTAGCTACGATGGTGAAGTTGGGTTGATTTCAATTCTAAGTACAGAAAACCTGAATTTGACAGGTATATGTACAGAAGAATTGTCATTGACTTTTATCTTTCTTCGTGGCCGAGTGGTATGGTCACTGGCATACAGGTATCCCGGACCAGGGTTCAAATCCCAGCCGGTCTGATAC
>NC_090749.1:71816573-71821573 GCF_036898095.1 Palaemon carinicauda
ATGGTGTGTGCCGGCCGGCAGGTGCCGGCCTGCACGTATCCTCCTATACTGTACTAGTATTCTTCAGTATAACATATACAGTAAGAGGAAAACTATAGTATGGGTTTTGGTACAGCACTGTTTGTTCTAACACCTTTGTGTTTTCTTGCACAGTCCTTTGCTGTTGCCCTACAGATAGGAAAGTGAGTTTTTTCCTGTCTATTATCCAGGATTTTAAAATCATTGCTTAGGTGTGAGCTCCACCTGTTTCCTCTGGAAACTTTGCATTGGTTACTCTAGAAGAGATTAACCATTTGATTTTATTATCTGGATGGCTGCAGCAATGGGTTGTAAGGGAAACACAAGTGTGTGTCTTTCCTTTCTGAAATGTTATGCTATACTATGCATATCCAGTGATACATAGTTCACTTGATACTCATGGAAATTTCTTCTCTTTACAGAAGGACCCTCCGAAGTGCGGAAGTGATTTCTGCAACGTCCGTAGCAAGAACCTCTGCGGACATGAGTTTTGTAGGAGACACGCAGCATGCGCTGTCTCCAAGGATGATCTCCGGTATTGGGACCCTCAGGTATGTACTGTGTGCACTAATCTGATTACTGAGGCCTTTGATTCCCCTAGGACGGCGGAATCAAGGGATATAGCTAGGAAGAAGCTTCGTACCTGGGTAAGGGGCTTCCAAAAGAACACTTCTGGCCCTTATCTTCCAAGTGAGAAGATGAGGGCGTATCTTTTCCCTAAGGCATCAGCTGATGCAGTGATTCCCCAGCCTCAAGAGATCCCCCAAGTTCAGATCCAGGTGGATGCTGAAGTCGCGGTCGTGATGCAAGACATCCAGTTAGATGACAGGATGTCTGATGTGGACGAGTGTCTGGAGGAAGACCTCCTGGCAGAAGCCCAGGATGAAGTTCAAGCCCCAGACGTTGTAGAGGTAGAGGTCGACAAGGTGTCGGCTACTCCGGTTCAGATTCTGGAGCCTATTCCCTCAACATCGGCCGGTCTCCCAGTAGAGCTGGGACAGGCCCTCTCTTCTATTGTTGGAATGATCCAACAAATGCAGAAGGAGAATCAGGAGAAGGCGGCTGCAATGGAACTGCGAATGCAATGCCTTGCATAATCACATGTGCCCCAGAAAAAGCTCAATGTAAAGACCTTCCCTTGTGCTCAGATGCTAACCCATGGAGGTATGCTGAGCACATGCCGATGACGACTGGAAAGATCGTCATCTCGGATAAGCTGGGCTCAGTTCCCCTGGAGGAAGTGGAATTCTGGCCCAGCAAGGCATCATATCCGGACTGTTATGTCCGGCTGAGGAATGAATCAGCTTCAAAGGAGGAGACAGAGCCGAAGGAGGTCATAGTGATGGACCGTGCTAAGGCTCAAGCTCTACTTTCATCCTCGATGAAAGAGAGGGGCTTCTCTAACACAAAGGTAGCCGCATTGAACAGGAAGCTCCCTTCCTTTGTGTCCTCGCCTACTAGAGCCTTCCCCTTTTTCCTGAAAGGGTTTGCGGCTGTACTAAAAGCAGTCAAGGCCGGCAAGCCTTGCCCCTCCCTGGAGGAGTGTAAACCCTTGTCGCTGGCCCTGCCTATGGACCACAAAGACTGGAAGGACATCCATCTTACGTTCTCAGTTGGAAAGTTGGAGGCTGATATTGCCGGACGTCAGTTCGGCGAGGACCTCCCTAAGCTGTCTGACTTTCTTTTGCGAAGAGAGTTCGAGACAAAAGAAAGACTGGCTGCCTCAATGTCTCTTCAGACTACTCTCGAGACGATGGCAAGTGACCCCAAGGTCCATGAAATGTTCATGGTGGTGGCCAAGACTCATCTGGCCACAGTGACGAAGGACCTTTATGGCTTCGTCAAGGCAAGAAGAGCTTGTAGGGAGTTCGTGTTCACCTCGGCTACGGTGAGGCACGAGCCAAGGAAACTAATCTCCTCCAACATTTGGGGAAAAGACAATTTCCCTACCGACTTGGTCAAAGAAGTTGGTGATAAGGCCGCCGTGGAGAATAGAAACCTTCTCCAGAAGTGGGGCCTGGCTATCAAAAGAAAGTCTTCCCCGGATGAAGGTCCTCAACCAAAGAGGAAGACTATGAGGACTAGGCTACCGTCTCGGCCAGCCAAGCCTGTTAGACAGCAACAGGAACTGCAATTGCCATTGCCCCCAGTGCCCCAGATCGTGGCACAAACCCCGACCACTTTTCAGTGGGTACCCCCAGGCCGTGTCGACACAGTCCATGGCATTCACCCCAGCGTTCGAAGGGCAGTCTACTTCCTTTCGAGGAAAGCCTAGAGGAGCAGCCAGAGGCTCGTCTAGACGCCCCTCAAGGGGAAGGGGATTCAGGGGTGGTCGTGGTCACGAAGGCAAGACCTCAGGACGGCAGTCCAAGTGAGGTGATACCGGTTGGAGGGAGACTTCTGAAATTTCGGGATCGGTGGACCTTCGATCCCTGGGCCCACAGCCTACTCAAGAATGGACTGGGCTGGAGCTGGTACAGCACTCCACCCCCGTGCCTTCGGTTTTTCCAACACTCCACCCCCGTTATGGTGGAGTACGTTCAAGAACTGTTGGAGAAAAAAGGTGATCCGAAGGGTGAAGCCCATCAATTTCTAAGGGAGGCTGTTTTGTGTTCCCAAGAAAGACTCGGAAAAGCTCAGAGTCATTCTGGACTTGTCGCCACTCAACAAGTTCATAGTGAATTGCAAATTCAAAATGCTAACACTGCAACACATAAGGACCTTACTGCCCAAGAGGGCATATTCCGTCTCTATAGACTTGTCAGACGCCTATTGGCGCATTCCAATCAGTCATCAACTCTCCCCCTACCTAGGGTTCAGGCTACAACGGAGACTATACGCCTTCAGAGCCATGCCATTCGGGCTAAACATAGCCCCAAGGATTTTCACGAAGCTTGCGAGCGTAGCTCTCAAACAATTACGCCTAAAGGGAATTCAGGTAGTAGCCTACCTGGACGACTGGTTGGTGTGGGCAGCATCCGAGACAGAATGCTTGCAAGCTTCCAGTCAAGTGATCCAGTTCCTAGAGTACCTAGGCTTCCAGATCAACAGAAAAAAGTCTCGACTTTCTCCATCTCAAAAGTTCCAGTGGCTGGGAATCCACTGGGACCTTTTGTCACACCGTTTCTCCATCCCGGCGAAGAAAAGGAAGGAGATAGCGGGTTCTGTCAAGAGACTTCTAGATTCCGAAAGGATATCAAGACGCGAGCAGGAGAGGGTACTGGGCTCTCTCCAGTTTGCTTCGGTGACAGACCCAGTGCTAAGAGCACAGCTAAAGGTTGCAATCGGAGTTTGGAGAAGTTATGCATCAAACGCGCGAAGAGATCTGAGAAGACCAGCCGCTTCGGCTAAGTACTCTTCTCAGGCCTTGGTCCCAAGCCAGACATCTAAAGAAGTCGGGTCTTCTTCAGCCACCTCCCCCGTTGGTGACGATTCACTCAGACGCCTCGAAGGAGGGATGGGGAGGTCACTCTCATCGGAAAAGAGTCCAGGGGACTTGGTCCAAGCTATTCAAGACCTTTCACATAAAACTTTCTAGAAGCTATGGCAGTGCTCCTTACCTTAAAGAAAGTCTCCCCGCGTCACTCGATCCACATAAGGTTGGTGATGGACAGCGAGGTAGTTGTGAGATACTTGAATCGACAAGGATCGAGGTCACCACCTCTCAACCAGGTGATGTTGGCCATCTTCCGATTGGCAGAAAAGAAGAAGTTGTACCTGTCGGCAGTTCACCTTCAAGGAGTCCGCAAATGTGACGGTGGACGCTCTATCCAGGTTCACACCGATAGAGTCGGAATGGTCCTTAGACGCAGGATCATTCTCCTTCATTCTGAATCAAGTCCCAGAACTGCAGATAGACCTCTTTGCGACGAAAGACAACAAGAAGTTGCCCCTGTACGTGCCCCGTATGAGGACCCCTTAGCGGAAGCAGTGGACGCAATGTCCCTCGACTGGAACAGATGGTCCAAGATTTATCTGTTCCCTCCTCACAACCTTCTGTTGAGGGTCCTCAACAAACTGAGATCCTTCAAGGGGTAGCGTCAATAGTGGCCCACAAGTGGCCGAACAGCGTGTGGTTCCCCCTGGCATTGGAACTGTAGCTGAAGTTCGTACCGCTACCAGATCCAGTTCTGACCCAGAGAGTCCAGAAGTCAACTGTCTGCGCTTCATTACAGAAAACCCGGACCCTGCAGCTCAAGATTTTCTCTCCCTAGCGGTGAGAAAGCGTCTCGGGATTTCGAAAGCCAGCATAGACTTCATTGAGGAATATAAGTGCAAATCTACTAGAAGGCAATATGAGTCATCTTGGAGAAAATGGGTGGCCTTTTGTCAAGGCGAAGAATCCGCAGGAGATCTTGACAGACTTCTGCTTATCTTTCTTCTCCACCTCCATGGTCAAGGATTGACAGCTAACACGATTTCAGCGTGTAAGTCTGCTTTGACAAGACCCATTCTATATGCCTTCCAGGTCGACCTAGGTAACGAGATCTTTAATAAAGTCCCGAAAGCCTGCGCTAGGCTCAGACCTTCAGCACCTCCAAAAGCCCATTTCATGGTCTTTAGACAAGTTCTTCATTTCGCTTCTCTGTTGAGCAATGAAGAGTGTGCGTTAAAGGATTTGACACAAAAGTTATTTTCCTATTTGCACTCGCGTCCGGGGCCAGGGTTAGTGAGATTGTAGCCCTCTCGAGAGAGGCAGGTCGTGTTCAGTTCCTGGATGGGGGAGAACTGAACCTGTTTCCGGATCCTACGTTTCTCGCCAAGATTGAGTTACCCACCAACAGGTGGGGACCCTGGAGAATCTGCCCTCTGAAAGAAGATGCATCTCTATGTCCAGTAGAATGCCTAAAGGTCTATCTTCATAGAACTTCAGACTTCAAGGGTGGTCAACTATTCAGGGAGAAACATCAGGCTCAAATTTATCTCTGAATCAACTCAGAGCGAAAATCACATATTTTATTCGCAGAGCGGATCCTGACAGT
>NC_090749.1:71830813-71835813 GCF_036898095.1 Palaemon carinicauda
GAGAAAAATTCTCTCTCTCTCTCTCTCTCTCTCTCTCTCTCTCTCTCTCTCTCTCTCTCTCTCTCTCTGTCCATGGTTCGATTCTAAACGATGAGTGTGGTAGCAGCCGTTTCTAGTCCACTGCAGGACAAAGGCCTATATATATATATATATATATATATATATATATATATATATATATATATATATATATATATATATTATATATATATGTGTGTGTGCCATGAGGCCAAAATCTCAGAAGCAGCATAATCAAATATTATAGTTGGTCAAGTAGTATTATTTATTTTTTTCTCAAATTTCTGATATTTAAATTAGCATTTGTATCCAAACTCAGTGTTCTATCTAATTGTTAAATGAATATAATATCTTCTATGCATTGGTATCATTCGCAGAAAATATGAAATGAATTTGAAGTTAGTTTGAATTATTCATTTGAATTAACACCGGTGGTAGGCAGTGCTAACAACGCTAATTCAAATATCTGACTACATGGATAGTGAATACTTTCTCAGCCTAAGGTAATAGATCAAGTGTATTAATCTGTTAACAATATATTCAGAATATGAATTATTAGTTACGAATCAAATTATGCTGTTTAGGGTTGTGGTGGTCTATTGGAAACGTCCATGCCTGGCGATATTCCGGACTGGGATTCATGCTTCGCTCAAGCGCGATAGTTTCTTGCATTGTCTACAACCTCACCATCCTTGTTACCAAAGCCCGATTTGTTAGAGGGAGCTTGGTAGATCTACCTTCCGAGTCATCAGGAGCCATTGCCTGATCGTCCCTGGTCCTAGCTTGGGGTCTGATCATATGTATATGTAGTCAGTATCTAGGTCATTTTCTTGCTAGCTATCACATTGTCACCCTCCTTTGCTTCTGCCATTCATGAGCGGACTTTAAACTTTTGTTATTTTTTTTATGTTTTTCTGATTACTTAGATGCTTCGACTTTGATTTATAGACATAACTTGTAAATAACCCTGTATCTAAGGCTACTGAAATGCATGATGATTTACTAAAGGTATTTTAGAGACTGGTTTCTCTGAAGAATTACTGATGTGAATTTGTATATCTCTGATGTGTCACAATTTTAACAAGAAAATTATTATAGATATTAATAGTTTTAAGTAATTTGAGGAAAGTTTATTTTTAATAATAATAGTTTTAAGTAATATGAGGAAAGTTTATTTTTAATAATAATAGTTTTAAGTAATATGAGGAAATTATAAGTGTTTGTAAAATGAGAATGTGACAGGGCGTGTGTAAAAAGGAGGTAGGAGGCGGCAGGATGTGGGGGGGGGGAGCTTAGGTTTGGTTATACTGTTAGTCCCAAAAACCTTACTAATGGCTTCATCTCACACTCATTTTTTATATAAGTACATTTTACTAAAAAAAAAAAAAAAAAAAAAAAAAAAAAAAAAAAAAAAAAAAAAAACCATGGTTTCACTTTCAAAATTCATGTTTACACGTTCTAAATTTGTTTTCATATTCAATCTTTGTTTTTACATATAGAATTTATAATTTCACATTCAAGTTTTTATATCCCAAATTCATGTTTTTACGTTCAAAATTCTTGTTTTCGCATTCAAAATTCATGTTTTCACATTCAAATTCTTGTTTTCGCATTCATGTTTTCACATTCAAAATTCATTTTCACTATCAAAATTCATGTTTTCACATTCAAAATTTATTTTCACATGAAAAATTCATGTTTTCACAATCAAAATTCATGTTTTCACATTTAAAATTTGTTTTCACAACTAAAATTCATGTTTTCACATTCAAAATTCATGTTTTCACAATTAAGATTTATATCTTCACATTTGAAATCTGTTTTCACAATTGAAATTCATGTGTTCACATTCAAAATTTGTTTTCACAATCAAAATTCACGTTTTCACATTCAAAATTTGTTTTCACATTATAAATTCATGTTTTTGCAATCAAAATTCATGTTTTCACATTCAATTTTCTTTTTCACAATTAGAATTCATGTTTTCACATTCAAAATTGGTTTTCACAACCAAAATTCATGTTTTCACATTCAAAATCTTTTTTTACATTAAAAACTCGTTTTCACACTCAAAATTCATGTTTTCACATTCAAAATGGGATTTCACAATCAATTAAACAAAATACAATGTGTTGAGCTACCATTTATAAACTTTCGAAAGAAACTCCTTCTAAAATATAGTGCTTCCAACTGCAATTGGGAATGGGCCATTAACTATCCCCCTATGTTCTTTTGTTATCGCTTTTTTTTTTTTTATTGAAAAATTTGCCCAAACACGTGATAAATTTAAGAAGGAATGAGAGGCAATAACATTCTCAACTTTCAATATTCCAAATAGGCCATTTGTATGCAAGAATGTACAGTTGAGCGCCTCACTACAGTATCCTACTTTCACATTTCTCTTCAGCAAGAAGAAGAACTTTTAGTTCCCGGGTGTTTCTCATTGCCAGTTTTTCACCATAGAATCCATTATTTTATTTTGGAACGTCCTATAGAAAGAGCTCATGAGAAATGCAGGAAAAAAAAAAATAAAAGCTGTATTTTTCTGGTGTAAAATAATTTAAATGTTTAGTAGACCTAGATAAAAAACTAGACTTTTCATTTCCTTTTAGAAGCTTATATTTCCAGTGCCATTCTTATTGCCAGTTTGTCGCTATAGAATCCATTTCCTTTATTTCCAAATGCCCTATAGAAGGAGGTGATTTTTAAAAGAAAAAATAACATTAACATTACTTTTCTAGTTTAAAAAATACTGTTCTAAAGACCAAGATGAAAGAAATGTTTAGAAGACTTAGATAAAAAAAAAGATTAGGTATCATATTTCTATTTAAAAGGCTTTTTTCACTTTGTTTCTTATTGCCAGTTTGTTCACATATAACCCATTTTCTATATTTTGGAACTGCAATTAGAAACAGATAATTTGCAAAGCCCCCCCCCCAAAAAAATGTTTTTTTAAGTAAATACCAAAGATTAGAAACAGGTAATTGTAAAAAAAAAAAATCGGAAACCTTACTTATTTAGGTTAAAAAAACACTGACAAAAATCAAGATGAAAGAAATGTTTGAAATACCTAGATGAAAAACACCTAGATTTCCTATTTCATTTTTGAAGCTTATATTTCCAGGGTGTATATTGTTGCCAGTTTGTCGCCATAGAACTCATTGCTTTGTTTCTGAGAACCCTTTGGAAATTTTATCCAAAAAGCAATATAACAGAAACTAAATTTTTTAGTTAAAAAACTTATTTAGAAAAATGAAAAATGATTTTTTTATATTATTGCTAATAAAGGAATGTTAACAAGAGCCGGATAAAAACATAGCTTTCTTATTTTTTTTCTAATCTAATTCGTAATGCAAAGTAAAGGGATTTTCAGCATTTTCGTATTAAAGCTTTGATAGGAACGTGAAATGATAGACTGATAAGACATGTGTATTTTTTACTATTTAGTTAGAATGTTAATATTAGTAAAAGAATTATGAAGGATAGTACTTTTCATGAAATGGATAACAGAAATTAGACTATTTATATATAATAATAATAATAATAAAAATAATAATAATAATAATAATAACAATAATAATAATAATAATAATAATAATAATAATAATAATAATAATAATAATAATAATTAATTATAATTATTATTATTATTATTATTATTATTATTTTTATCGATAATAATAATAATAATAATAATAATAATAATAATAATAATAATAATAATAATAATAATAATGATAATAATGATAATAATAATAATTTAATATTATTATTATTATTATCATTATTATTATTATTATTATTATTATTATTATTATTATTATTATTATTATTATTATTATTATTATTATGTGCCTAGTTTCTTCCTCTGATGAAGCAGTATGTATAAGCTAGAGATCTTTGATAGTAAAAAAGTACATATTCATGAAAAATCCATAAGTTTACTGAACAAACATTTTAATTTCGATACTTAATTGATGACTTAAGAACGTTTGAATTAAAAAATAACTGATAGAAAAAAAAATGTTTTCTTATAATATTTAACCTAAATCTATAGCATGACTTGAGAACAATTTTTTGGGAAAAAATTATAGAAAATGGAATAACAGAAAAAAACGAGCAATAAAAATCGTTTTATCAATATTGCCACAACTTCCTAAATTAATCTCTATAAGAAATAAGTGATATAGAAAAAGAAACATAAAAAATAACGACCTAAACGTGACTTGAAATGTTCATAAGAATTCTTTGCCTGGATCAGAATGGGTCCCACTCTTGTGCCAGCATGAAATGTGGTATTCTATTACCGTAGAGTTTACGGTGGGTTAGGGGGCCGGGTGTGTGTGAGATGAGGCCATTATTAAGGCTGTTGGGACTTATTGTTAAGCCTGAGCTTCCCCCCCCCCCCATTACCTTTCCCAACTACCTTCTCATACATGCCATGTCACCTCCCTATTCTACAAACACTTATTATCCTCACTCTCCCCAATTTAGTACTTGTCTATATGCATCTGATATCTTTTGTCCATCCCAGCATTCCTAAAATATGAGTAATATGAGTAAAATGTAGTTGAGTGTCCCACCAATTATATTAAATTTCTTTTTTTTTTTTTTTGTATTCAAAACAAAATGTCTTAAGTTCTTAACAGATTGCTAGTCTCATGTTCCTGTACCCCCCCCCCCCCTTTTTGGTAGTTACCCATTGTATTCTATAAACAATCAAGTAATTCATGGTTTATCTCAATACAGGTGTTATATATTTCCTGGCTGAAACTGTCATATTGTAGGGTTAACGTTGGGCATTTTTTTATTCATTTATTTATTCATCAATTTATTATTTATTTTATCATTTCTAGTAATGAAGATGTTAGTGATAAAACCAGGTCCCAATTCTAGCAATGAAATGTACTAATTTCTACATTTCAATATCCCAGGACTAAAGAAAGTGTAGAAATAATTCATTCAGAACGCAGAAAGTCGAG
>NC_090749.1:71840813-71848313 GCF_036898095.1 Palaemon carinicauda
GTATTTGTACGCGAAAGCAGCCAACAATATGTGTGCACCTCGAGCAAGGTGGATAAATCCGCTGAAATTGTGATTCATATATAACATTTATAATACACACATACACACACACACACACACACACATATATATATATATATATATATATATATATATATATATATATATACATATATATATGGCATCTATATATATATATATATATATATATATATATATATATATATATATATATATATATATATATATATATATATATATATATATATACTTGTTACTTGTTACTTGTTTTGGGTTTAAATCCAACCCTCCACTGAAGTCGAGTGAACTACTTCTCGGGCGGGTCCATATTAATCATCTAACGAAACATTTTCATTATAACTTATACAATTCTTTGATTGTAGCATCTTCCAAATCATATGATCTTGTGAAAAGTAATGTCTTTAGTTTCTTCTTAAATTCAATTGCTCCCTTTAGGTCCTTCATTTCAGTTGGCAGTTTATTATAATGTCTAGGCGCACAGTAGCTAAAAGCCCTTTCACCAAATTTACTATTTGTTCTTGGTTCAGATAGCCTATGTTTGTCACTCATGTGTCTTATGTTAACATTTGTTCCTAGTTCTAGTTTATTCAGGCATTTTTTTAAATATTTTGGTTCATTTTGGTTCAGTATCTTAAACGTTAGTAAGAGTAGCTTGTATTCAATTCTCGCTTTTACCGGTAGCCAGTGTAACTTAATTAGTGCAGGGGTAATTCTTTCCCTATTGTGTAGTCCTTTTATTAATCTGGCGGCTCTGTTTTGTACTCTCTGAATTTTCTTCAGCTGATAATTTGGTAAGCCATAGAACAGTGAGTTGCAGTAATCAATTCTTGAAAATATGTGGTGATAAATGAGTATGGCCATAGATTTTTCATCTAAGTATTTACTAATAAATGCTATGTTTCTAATATGATAGTTACAATTTCTTACTATGTTATTTATATGTTCGTTCATTGTCAGTCTATTATCCATGATTACTCCAAGATTCCTGACAGATTTCTTTAGGTCAATGATCGATTGACCTATTTCAATTCTTTGGAAGCATTCGACTCTTTTTATATCTTTTTCATTTCCAAAAACAATACATTCACTTTTGTCTTCATTGAGCTTGAGCTTTTTTGTTAACATCCAAGCCTTAATGTCATTCATTATTTCATGTATCTTTCTTTTAGCTTCATCGACTGATTCTATTGGGAAATAGAATTGTGTATCATCAGCGTATATTTTAAACTTAACTCTGTGAGTTTCAAGTATATTTGCCAGTTCAATCGTGTAAATTTCAAACAGGAGAGGACCCAGTACACTGCCTTGAGGCACCCCTTTGGTTAGTTTTCTTGTCTCAGATTCAACATTTGATATTACTACTTTAACTTTGCGCTTTTCAAGATAACTCACAAACCAGTCGTGTGCTCGTTCTACGATGCCCACAGCTTTAAGGTCTTCCATCAGATATGTATGTTCTACAGTATCAAATGCTGCACTTAGATCAAGCATTACAAGAATGCAACACTTGCCATTTGTTATAATTTCTGTTATGTCATTTTTTATCGCTAATATTGTTGTTTCTGTGGAGTAATTTTCTCTGTATGCAGATTGATCATCAGGTATGACATTAGATTTTTTCAGATATTTCCATGTTTGTTCGTGTACAGCAGTTTCAATAATTTTCGAAAAATATGACAGATTTGATATTGGCCTATATGAACTTAAATTGTCTGCATCACCTTTTCCTTTATACACAGGCTTGATACACGCAACTTTTTCACAATCAGGGAAAACTGCCTGTGTTAGACTCATATTTACCATGTTTCGGTAGGTCTCTTGTAGTCTAGTGAAATTTTCTGCATCTTTTACATCATTAATTGGAAATGGATCATTTCCGCAGTAGGTTTTTTTTACTTTCTTTATTATTCTCATATAATCACTCTGACTTAACTCTTTGAATACCCTTAGCTTATTTACACCTGTTGCTGATGTATTCCTTTGCTCTGTTGTGCTGATGTTGTGAAAACTGGAGCAGATTTGATTTATTTTTTCCTCAAAATAGTTAATAAAACCATTTGCTAGGCATTTAGGATCATTAGTTATATCGGGCAACACTATTTCTGTCTTTAGACCTAATAGTTTCTTTAGGTTCTTATGTATTTTCCTTGGGTCATTTTCATTGCACACTTTTTTATAATAGGCCTTTTTTTTAACTAAAATAAGGTAATTGTAGCGATTTCTAGCTGCTTTGTAATGTTGCCAGTTTTCATTATTTTTATTTCTTTTCCATTTATCCTCCATTTTTCTTTTTCTTTTTTTCTCTTCGTGTAATTCATTATCAAACCAGTTCGATTTTTCTTTAATTGTGATTATTTTTGTTATTTCCGGGCACCTATTATTATAATTAGTTGCAAGTATAGTTTTAGTTCTATCAGTAATGCAGTTTATACAGGATTGTCCCTCTACAAGGGTGTGATTCCCTTCACAGTTACAGACTGGTGTTATCTCTTTTATATCCTCTAGGCTTTGTTCAATGAACTCTTTTGGATCAAAGTTAGTCTTAATTCTGTATGTGATTTCCTTCTGTATTGCATTATTTTTTCTAACGTCTATTTCAAAAGACATCAACTTGTGCATTGGTGATATAGAGCAGTCAGGTTCAATCTCCATATTTAGTATGATGTTGTTGTTTTTGTTTACTATAACTAGATCTAGTATATGATTAGACTGAGCTGTTGGTTCAGACACTATGTTTTCAAGGTCGTGGTTTTCAATCAATTCTCTAAATTCATTGACATATGGGTCTACTCTGTTATCGAGATGTAGGTTGAAATCACCACATATAACTATATTTCGATTGTCATTCAATGTATCTAGTAAGTTATTAAATTCATCTAGAAACATTCTTTTGCTTTTGCACGGTGGTCTATAGAGTATAACTATTTGTAGATTTACATTTCGAGATAAAACTTTAATATTCATATATTCAAATGAATTAACTATGAGATGATTTCTTACTGTAACTTTGTATGATTTCTTTATTAAGATTCCAATGCCACCACCTCTTTTGTTTTCTCTTGGTTCATGATAAAAGTTATAAGATTTAGGTGTCATTTCATTTATTTTCGATCTGTCACTCACATTACCACTCAACCAAGTTTCAGTTAATAAGCAAATATCCACATCTTGATCACTTACGACTTCCTTAATGATATGAGTTTTGTTGCCAATGGATTGTATATTTATTAGATTACATAATATTTTCTTAATCGAAGCCATGGTCAGTATTGTTTCTGGCTCTTACTATTTCTTGCTTATAAACTTCACAGTTTACTTTGTCATAGGATTTATGTTCTGTGTCATCATACTTCTTTCTCACACAATTTATGCATTTAACTTCAGCAACATTGCAATGACCTGCTTTATGTTCTCTCGCGCACTTGGGGCACGACTGTTTATTCTTGCAATTTATTGCACTATGCCCAAATTCCTGGCATTTGTAACACTGGTAGGGCATGTAATGATCGTAAACATTACATATTCTATATGTGGTACTAAGTTTATCTCCATTTTCATAGATTGCTTTACGTATCTTAGGTGTACATTTTATAATATAGTGTTTATGTTTATCCATTCTTGACTTTTCTTGCATGATGATAGTCAGATCATCATTTTCTACAATGTGTCTATTTAGCCACTGGTTCTTAAGCTTCAGACTTTGAATAATATCATCATCATCTTCTGGTACATTAGTAAGTTTTATCTTCGGTTTAAGTTTTCCTTTTTCAGTAACAGTGATCTTGTTTACATTACCTTGTTCCAATTCTGATTTTGCCTGCTCCAGGTTCTGTTTATCTGCAAATTTTATGATCAGGTGGCCATCTTTTGTTTCAGCAGTACTTTCAACTTGGGCTTTTAATTTGGTCATAATTGTTTTCTTATTATTAACTGCTGACACCTCATCAGTTGATTTTACAATCAATGTTTTCTTTGATTTCAGCCTTTCAGCATATGTGCCAGTTAGATGCTTCCTATCTATGTCATCTTCATTCCTTTTCTTTTCATTTTTTAATTCTTTCATTTCATTTCTTAATTCATGCATCTCATCTCTTGTTTCTTGCAATTTATTTCTCATTTCTGTCATGCTATCCTTCATTTCTTCTATTTTATTCATCAAGACCTGAACCAAATGATGGGACATTACGACTTCTTCATCCAATACTTTTCTTTGTATGTTTGCTACATCCTCATTGAATTTATCAGTGCAATCTCTACATATGTAATAAATATGTTCATTACATAATAGTCTTCTGCCAGCTTGTGATAAATTTTCTATTAATCCAGAACATTCGTTTTCAATATGATACCATTTTTGACATCTATTACAACAAATTCCCTCATTGGCAACGACAGTCTTGCAGTGCTCACATAGTTCAGTGTCATCAGATTCCACGGTGGCCAACGATCCATTCGCTGATTCATCATTTCTTCCACAGGCGCCTTCCTCCATGTTGTCACTATCATACACTGGTGTATTCTTCATTATTTGTATAAATTCATTTGTTTCATCTTCAACTGATTTTCCTGTCTCAGTCTTTTCATGAGGTTTCTTTCTAATTTTCTTAATGGCTCCTAACATTTTCGTAGTTTACACTATATCTAAGTCCAAATGGGTCAGGAAAACCATAATTGGTAACTCTTACCTGTGTCCTAGTTGTAATCAACTATTAATATGTAATTTTGCACTATTTAGTACTCTAATGACGCTGATTCCAGTTTACATAACTTAATGATGTCGGAAATTATTAATTTAACGATTTTCACTTTCAACTTGCCACTATTGTTGTTAAGTTTCAACAGAGCACTTCTTCAGCACGTCCTCACTCCACTACGGTGCGAGCATATATATATATATATATATATATATATATATATATATATATATATATATATATATATATATATGTATGTATGTATGTATGCATATATTTATATATATATATATATATATATATATATATATATATATATATATATATATATATATATATATACATACATATATATGCCAACATAATAATCTTTACTTCCTCAGACCTGCAGAAATGAGTAAATAAACAAAAAAAGAGGTAAAATGTCAGGTTTAACAACCTAGCTCATATAATCTGTCCCTTTCCTGGAGGCGTGGCTGATGGCATGCATAAATAACGAGAGTTCATTTGATTAGAACTGATATTATTTACCCACAAACAAACCCTAATCTAAAGCAATTCATCAGGTAAAATAAATTATGATTGATTGACAAGCAGGTCATTAACTGATACTTTAAATTACACTTTTCAAACTAAGACAGATGTTTTTGTATGACATTTAAGTTACAGCGATTGGCTGTAATTGGTCGAGGCTAACTTCGATATCCTGACGAGGAGACGTGTTGTATCAATACGCTTAAATAATTACTATCAATCATCATTAATTACTTAATTACACACTTCATTAACTCCGTTACTGACCGACCAATTTTTGGGGATGACCCTCTGATGTAATTACCGCTGGACCCCGGCTTCATTAAGTAATTACTTGGTCACCTGGGTAATTGACGGAGGTGGATAGGTCACTGCAACTTTTCATATTTACCGAGCTTTGAAATTTTCGATGATCTTCCGTGTTCCTGTCTACTTGTTCCCTGGATTTTGTATCCTTCGCTCTGTTAAGTGGTGGGACAGCTTCCGAATTTTTCTCCGCTTATTTGTTCCCTTTTTTAAAGGTTTAAGGACGATCATGAGTGGCAGAGGTAAAGGACAGTGACATTATCCTACACTGTTAAAAAAACAACCGTACTTTTAATTAGAAATTGTCCGTAAAAACATACAATTATCAGCCGTATTTCAGTAAAATACAGGCGACCGTAATCTTACCATACTTTGTTATTACATTTCACTGGTTAGTAACCGTAATATCACTCCTTTATGTCAATATATGCGTTTTTAAAACGTAAAAAATCCTTTAATAAATGTTGCAGGGCATTTACCATTTTTAATGCAATTTTTTTTAACAGCGTACAGACTAACAATACATAAATATGATCATCGACCAAGTCCCATCTCCACACAAGTGATGACCAGGGAGGACCAGGCAATAGCTACTGATGACTCGACAGGTAGATCTATAGGCTCCCTTAAACCCCCATATTCTTAGCTCACAACAATGGTGAGGTTGCAGACACTAAAGGAATTAACGAGATTGAGCTGGACTCGAATCTCAGTCGTACATGCTGCCAGGGTCATTAGCTCGCAAGGACGGTGAGGTTGCAGACACTAAAGGAATTAACGAGATTGAGCGGGACTCGAATCTCTGTCGTACAGACTGCCAGGATCATTAGCTCGCAAGGACGGTGAGGTTCCAGACACTAAAGGAATTAACGAGATTGAGCTGGACTCGAATCTCAGTCGTACATGCTGCCAGGGTCATTAGCTCGCAAGGACGGTGAGGTTGCAGACACTAAAGGAATTAACGAGATTGAGCGGGACTCGAATCTCTGTCGTACTGACTGCCAGGATCATTAGCTCGCAAGGACGGTGAGGTTGCAGACAATGAAGGAATTAACGAGATTGAGCGGGACTCGAATCTCAGTCGTACATGCTGCCAGGGTCATTAGCTCGTAAGGACGGTGAGGTTGCAGACAATGAAGGAATTAACGAGATTGAGCTGGACTCGAATCTCAGTCGTACATGCTGCCAGGGTCATTAGCTCGCAAGGACGGTGAGGTTGCAGACAATGAAGGAATTAACGAGATTGAGCTGGTCTCGAATCTCAGTCGTACATGCTGCCAGGGTCATTAGCTCGCAAGGACGGTGAGGTTGCAGACAATGAAGGAATTAACGAGATTGAGCTGGACTCGAATCTCAGTCGTACATGCTGCCAGGGTCATTAGCTCGCAAGGACAGTGAGGTTGCAGACACTAAAGGAATTAACGAGATTGAGCGGGACTCGAATCTCTGTCGTACAGACTGCCAGGATCATTAGCTCGCAAGGACGGTGAGGTTGCACACAATGAAGGAATTAACGAGATTGAGCGGGACTCGAATCTCAGTCGTACATGCTGCCAGGGTCATTAGCTCGCAAGGACGGTGAGGTTGCAGACACTAAGGGAATTAACGAGATTGAGCGGGACTCGAATCTCTGTCGTACAGACTGCCAGGATCATTAGCTCGCAAGGACGGTGAGGTTGCAGACAATGAAGGAATTAACGAGATTGAGCGGAACTCGAATCTCTGTCGTACATGCTGCCAGGGTCATTAGCTCGCAAGGACGGTGAGGTTGCAGACACTAAAGGAATTAACGAGATTGAGCGGGACTTCAATCTCTGTCATACAGACTGCCAGGATCATTAGCTCGCAAGGACGGTGAGGTTGCAGACACTAAAGGAATTAACGAGATTGAGCGGGACTCGAATCTCTGTCGTACAGACTGCCA
>NC_090749.1:71855813-71858313 GCF_036898095.1 Palaemon carinicauda
TAATTGAACTGGTGTAGCACGAATATTTGGCTAATTTACTTACTCAGGATACATTAATCATTTATCATTTGATATAATATTAGCTGATTTAAGGTTTTCTAGTTTTGTAGCCGATGCGATGTCCTCTTGCTAATCGGGAATAATAATAATAATAATAATAATAATAATAATAATAATAATAATAATAATAATAATAATAATAATAATAATAATAATAATAATAATAATAATAATAATAATAGTGAAAGGAAATCTACCATATTAGTTCTTTTAAAAAGGTAGAAAAGTAAAAATATAAAAATGTGAAGTTTAAAATATAAAAAACTTGACCTTTCGAAAACCCGGGAGTAGGTTCTCAAAACTCACGGAATTTTTACCTTTTAATTTATTTTTACTATCAATGAAGTATTACTCCCCGGTTTTTACACTTGTTCTACTACTAGTGATCTATTCCCGACAAGGAAGTTCTCACTTTTTATTGTACAATGTAATACAATGTACACAAAATTAAGGTTCATTTGCAATGTAGCTTTGGCACTTTTTTTCTTTTGCTTTCATGATCTTCTATGTTCTTGTTTAGTTATCCTGTCCATCTACCACAGCAATATCTAGCTTTGGGTGAGCCACTTGATATAATTAAATGCCCTTTATAATAATATAAGCTACACAATCATTAGGACTCATTCAACAGCAACATTAATAAATGCATCCGTTCTAGTTCACTGCAAGACAACGACCTCAAATATGTCCTTTTTTTTTATCAACACGCTGGCCATTACGGAAGGAGACCTTCGTCTGATCGCTAAAGCAAACCAACCTAGTATGGGTGTTCCTGAATAGTAGCTTGCAGGGCATACATCCTTTCACCAGGTTAAGGCATCCACACTCATGAAGGGATATACAGTATATACGCATACATGTAGAAAAAAGATATAAAAACATAAAAAAAGATTCAGCATAACTCTCATATTTAAGTAAAAACCAATATTTGAAGAAACACATAAAATACGAAAAAATTCCGATGAGCAGAAAACTTCTCAAGATATTCTGGCCATGTTTGTTATTCCCTGATTTGGTAAGGGGTTTGAATTAAAAAGTTCTCTGATTGAGACTTGTTGTATCCTGGGTATACACACAGACAAATATACACAAACACACAATGTATATATATATATATATATATATATATATATATATATATATATATATATATATATATATATATATATATATATATATATATATATATATATATATATATTCACAAAACCATAACAGCAAATGTAGCCATTTCTAGTCCACTGCAGGATAATAGCCTCAATTATATCTATTCATGTCTAGAATTTGGCCTGTTTTCCTCACCCCGCTGGCCAGTGCAGGTTGGAAATGGTGAGATATTTTCGTCTAATCACTCACAGCAAACCAACTTAGTATAGGTAGCCCTAACTTGTATAGCTTTGCTGATCATACCCAAGCTCAAACCCTTTCACAACGGTAAGGTATCCCCACTCAGAAAAGGATATATATATATATAATATATATATATATATATATATATATATATATATATATATATATTATATATATATATATATATATGTGTGTGTGCGTACGTGGGCAACACCAATCATGCTTAATGCAATATCTAGAAAAATAAACTTGATATATAAAATAATCCACATATTACCGATGAAACCTCAATATGACGTCACCTTCTGTGAATAGACCAAGAAAATATAAGAGAGCAAATCTAAACGAAAGTTATTATATATATATATATATATATATATATATATATATATATATATATATATATATATATATATATAAATATATATATATATATATATATAGTATATATATATATATAAATATATATATATATATATAGTATATAAATATATATACATACGTATATATATATATATATATATACATATACACTGTATATATATATATATATATATATATATATATATATATATACATATATACTGTATATATACTGTATACTGTATATATATATATATATATATATATATATATATATATATATATATATATATATATATATATATATATATATATATATATATATATATATATATATATACATATATATATATATATATATATATATATATATAAATCTATATATATATATATATATATATATATATATATATATATATATATATATATATATATATATATATAAACTCTATGGTCAGTATCTAGGGCATTGTCACTGCCCATTGCTTCTGCCATTAACGTACGGCCTTTAAATCTTTAAACAGTCATTTATCCAATATCCGAGCCCATTTTCATATAGAAAATTCCTTTTCTAACGACAACCAACATATTAACTAATGGAAAACATACCCTACTTCGCAATATCATCATTATATATAAAGATATACTTGAGTTTTATACAATTTATATGATATAAAAACATCCTGTATATTCCCAGCATCCCGACCTTCCACCCTTGACACTTCCT
>NC_090749.1:71860813-71863501 GCF_036898095.1 Palaemon carinicauda
ACTGATAAAGTTTTAATTATAATCACATTGATGATAACTATATTTGAATGACATCGCAGAAATTTTATGATTATAATCAGTACTGAATTCCTTATACAGTATAGTAAAAAGCTGTACATAAACGCCCACACAAGGATGTTTGAATAATTGGAAATGCATAACAAATATATATATATATATATATATATATATATATATTTGTAGTATAAAGTCTGGAATTACGTACCTCACAAATAGCTCTAATGCTTTCTTCAAGGTTCATTTGATTTTGTTAAACAAGCTCATATTAATACAGGTCACTATTCAAAAAACTGTGTTAAAAGCTTGGAATATAATTAGATTTCAATTGAGTATTTATATACCAAACTCTGTATTATATTTGGATAAATAATATTCTCAAAGGGATAACTAGGAAATAGTTGAGTAACGTAATCAGAAACTATATTTTGGGTTTACTTAACCCCATCTTTAACCTCTCAGAGAATAGAGGGATAACTTAGTTATAGGTACAGTATATCAGTATATACAACCTAATTTGTCAGAGGAAATGCTAAAGTACTTGAATTATTATTATGCAGTTGTGAAATTTAACAGATAATGTGATTATAAAAAAATAGGAACGTATGTATATATAAATATATATGTGTATGTATATATATATATATATATAATATATATATATATATATATATATATATATATATATATATATATATATATATATATATATATATATATATTAAAAGTTCATATGCTTTCTATAATCGCATTATCTGTTCAATTTCACAACTGCTTAATAATGATTCAGGTAATTTAACATTTTCATAGTATTTTTTTTTTAAATACTTATAACTAAGGTATATAGAATATATGAATATAATCATACAATACTTAAATATATGAATAATTAGAATGCTGAATTAAAAGTATTTCCTTCAGTACAAAACAAAATGAAAACAAATAACTCTACTAAGCAATCAGGAAATTTATGAATAGAAAAATATAGTATTCATTCTCACGCAGGTACATGAATAAACTGACGGGTACGAATGAATATTAAGATTTATGGCCGCCCATCCATCCATCTTTGCCAACATCCCGTCAATCAAAATTAGAAAAAAAGGCTGACAAAGATTTTAACCATATAATATATTCCATCTTTTTCCTCGTTCTTCTTTTTGAGGGATATTTCCATATTGAACACATTTCATAGTCTCTGTACACATTTCATAGTCTCTGTAAAATCTTTTTTTCACCCTGAGAACTGAGATTCGGAATAGATTATGTGTTCCAAATTTCCTGTTGAAAATAGAGATTGGAGGTACATAGAAATTTTATCCTTTTGGGACTATTGATAAAGGTTCGATGGACTCGCGGTTTCCCATTTTGTGGATAAATTTTGAAAATAGATGAGTCTACACTTTTTTTTGCTTATAAGAAAAAAAAAAATAGATTTTTCAATTCCCTTTTCTATTGGTGGAGTAATACTAAATACTTCCACCACACCCCTGCCTGGCTATCTGCCGGACTCGGGTTCTAGTCCCGCTCAAGCTCGGTAGTTTCTTGTAGTGTCTGTAGCGTCACCCTCCTTTTGAGCTAAGGATGAGGATTTGGGGAGCCTAGGGGTCTATCTACTGGGTCATCAGTAGCCATTGTCTGGCCCTCCCTGGTCATAGCTTTAGTGGAGAGATGCTTGAGCGGTGACCATAGTATATACTGTATAATCAGTCAGTAGTGTATTGTCACTGTCCTTTGCCTCTGCCATTCACGAGCGATATTTAAACCTTGAACACGTTATAAGGTTTAGGGTTGTGGTGGCCGATGCGGTAATGTTCCTGACTGTTGAACGCCAGACTGGGGTCCGAGTCCCTTTCAAACTCGTTAGTTCCTTTGGTCGCTACAACCTCACAATCTTTGTGAGCTAAGGATGGAGTTGTGGTTTTGGGGAGCCTATGGGTCGATCTGCTGAGTCAACAGCAGCCATTGCCTGGCCCTCCTTGGTTCTAGTTTGGGTAGAGAGGGCTTTGGCACTGGTCATGTGTGTATATGGTCAGTCTCTAGGGCATTGTCGTGCATGATAGGGCAATGTCACTATCCTTGCCTCTGCCATTCATGAGTGGCCTTTAAACCTATAAGGGAAAGTGCGTAGGTTGCTATAAGACCGGATTTATTTAAGCCATTCAATGAGAGCTCAAAACATCTTTTGTACTTTGAAAATTCCGCTTGAAAAAAGCTACATATTTTTTCACATATAAGAATAGATATTGAATAACGACTATACCAGCAATTCTGTCTTTTGAGAACAGATATTTAGGAAATTACAAACGCAGTTATTTCTAAATATGTCTGAATGTTATTTATGAGATATGACGACATTTCATGGAACGCTGAGAAAAGACTTGATTAGATTTCGGGGCGAATCCAGATCTGAATGGTGTTTTCTTTTTCTTCCTCACGATATATTTCTAGACGTTATTATGGATATCAATATTCTGGGAATTTGTGGGCGCTACATTATCTTGAGGGCTCCGGATCTCTTTTCACTGAAAGGCGTTTTACATCTTTGCGCGTTATTGATAAATAAATTGTTATGTAAAGTGTGAATAGTTGCAAAGACAAAAAAAAAAAAAAATTTGAGAGACCAGATAGTGTCTATAACATGGTCTTCCACTAGCTAGGGTTAGAGTT
>NC_090749.1:71864001-71869001 GCF_036898095.1 Palaemon carinicauda
GTATATGTATATATATATATATATATATATATATGATGAAAGGTTTGTGTACCGCCATGATCAGCAAAGTTGTACTAGTCAGGGCCACCTATACTTGGTTGGTTCGCTGTGAGGTATCAGAGAAATAATCTCCCACTATCACCAATCTGCACTGGCCAGAGGTGTAGTTGACAACTAGCGAAACCACAGACATGAATAGACATGTCCGAGGCCTTTGTCCTGGAGTGGACTAGAAACGGTTATATTTGCTGTAGTTGTATGTATATATATATATATATATATATATATGTATATATATATTTTTTTTTTCATTATACATAGTTTATAAATACATAGATATATCGACATATATATACAGAGATACACAGATGAAGACACGCAAAACTTCCTATCTTAATCCTGACTACTAGTTTAGGACAAGTATGACTCATTGAACTGGAAAATTTGCATCTCTTTGATACAAATTGGAACAGAAAGGAATTTCGACAATAGTTCCAAAAGCCAAGGAAACTCTCTCTCTCTCTCTCTCTCTCTCTCTCTCTCTCCCTCTCTCCTCTCTCTCTCTCTCTCTCTCTCTCTCTTGTCTAAAATGTACTTTCTGGATACCAGGATGTAATAAAGTGTTAATGTTGGTTTCTGAAAGTCTCTTTGGCTACTAAAGCCTTCAGTAAAATTCTTAAGAAACAAAAACAACAACGAGAAGGTTTCGTATTCAAACTGAAAGCCTAATTTTATTTTCATACATTCATTTACGCTTGAACTCATCGATGTAGCTTTATCTTTTGCAATGATTTTCTAGATTTTCTATATATCTTCCCATTTCTGTTTCGACCAAATATCTTGCACATGTGTACCAGTTCTGACGTGTTTTCGTTCAATTTTTTTTTACATACCGATTATACTTTTCTCCTTTTGAAAAAGTTTTTCAAATTTCCTAAAAAAAAAAGAAAAATATTTTAATTATTTCCCTTTATAGCGTTTTTGACCTTTCGCTAGTTTCAGTAAGGTTTTTGTTCTTTATTAACAAAGCGAGTTTCACCAGAATATCTTTTGAGGGAATTGTGTTTGTGTTGCTTTTATCCTTCTTTTGTATTGAGGTATCCATTAGATTTATTGCATTTTGTCATTTCTTTCACTTTGATTTGTATTTGTACGCGAAAGCAGCCAACAATATGTGTGCACCTCGAGCAAGGTGGATAAATCCGCTGAAATTGTGATTCATATATAACATTTATAATACACACATACACACACACACACACACATATATATATATATATATATATACATATATATATGGCATCTATATATATATACATATATATATATATATATATATGTATGTATGTATGTATGCATATATATATATATATATATACATACATATATATGCCAAACATAATAATCTTTACTTCCTCAGACCTGCAGAAATGAGTAAATAAACAAAAAAAGAGGTAAAATGTCAGGTTTAACAACCTAGCTCATATAATCTGGTCCCTTTCCTGGAGGCGTGGCTGATGGCATGCATAAATAACGAGAGTTCATTTGATTAGAACTGATATTATTTACCACAAACAAACCCTAATCTAAAGCAATTCATCAGGTAAAATAAATTATGATTGATTGACAAGCAGGTCATTAACTGATACTTTAAATTACACTTTTCAAAACTAAGACAGATGTTTTTTTATGACATTTAAGTTACAGCGATTGGCTGTAATTGGTCGAGGCTAACTTCGATATCCTGACGAGGAGACGTGTTGTATCAATACGCTTAAATAATTACTATTAATCATCATTAATTACTTAATTACACACTTCATTAACTCCGTTACTGACCGACCAATTTTTGGGGATGACCCTCTGATGTAATTACCGCTGGACCCCGGCTTCATTAAGTAATTACTTGGTCACCTGGGTAATTGACGGAGGTGGATAGGTCACTGCAACTTTTCATATTTACCGAGCTTTGGAATTTCGATGATCTTCGTGTTCCTGTCTACTTGTTCCCTGGATTTTGTATCCTTCGCTCTGTTAAGTGGTGGGACAGCTTCCGAATTTTTCTCCGCTTATTTGTTCCCTTTTTTAAAGGTTTAAGGACGATCATGAGTGGCAGAGGTAAAGGACAGTGACATTATCCTACACTGTTAAAAAAACAACCGTACTTTTAATTAGAAATTGTCCGTAAAAAACATACAATTATCAGCCGTATTTCAGTAAAATACAGGCGACCGTAATCTTACCATACTTTGTTATTACATTTCACTGGTTAGTAACCGTAATATCACTCCTTTATGTCAATATATGCGTTTTTAAAACGTAAAAAATCCTTTAATAAATGTTGCAGGGCATTTACCATTTTTAATGCAATTTTTTTTAACAGCGTACAGACTAACAATACATAAATATGATCATCGACCCAAGTCCCATCTCCACACAAGTGATGACCAGGGAGGACCAGGCAATAGCTACTGATGACTCGACAGGTAGATCTATAGGCTCCCTTAAACCCCCATATTCTTAGCTCACAACAATGGTGAGGTTGCAGACACTAAAGGAATTAACGAGATTGAGCTGGACTCGAATCTCAGTCGTACATGCTGCCAGGGTCATTATCTCGCAAGGACGGTGAGGTTGCAGACACTAAAGGAATTAACGAGATTGAGCGGGACTCGAATCTCTGTCGTACAGACTGCCAGGATCATTAGCTCGCAAGGACGGTGAGGTTGCAGACACTAAAGGAATTAACGAGATTGAGCGGGACTCGAATCTCAGTCGTACATGCTGCCAGGGTCATTAGCTCGCAAGGACGGTGAGGTTGCAGACACTAAAGGAATTAACGAGATTGAGCGGGACTCGAATCTCTGTCGTACTGACTGCCAGGATCATTAGCTCGCAAGGACGGTGAGGTTGCAGACACTGAAGGAATTAACGAGATTGAGCGGGACTCGAATCTCAGTCGTACATGCTGCCAGGGTCATTAGCTCGTAAGGACGGTGAGGTTGCAGACAATGAAGGAGATTAACGAGATTGAGCTGGACTCGAATCTCAGTCGTACATGCTGCCAGGGTCATTAGCTCGCAAGGACGGTGAGGTTGCAGACAATGAAGGAATTAACGAGATTGAGCTGGGTCTCGAATCTCAGTCGTACATGCTGCCAGGGTCATTAGCTCGCAAGGACGGTGAGGTTGCAGACAATGAAGGAATTAACGAGATTGAGCTGGACTCGAATCTCAGTCGTACATGCTGCCAGGGTCATTAGCTCGCAAGGACAGTGAGGTTGCAGACACTAAAGGAATTAACGAGATTGAGCGGACTCGAATCTCTGTCGTACAGACTGCCAGGATCATTAGCTCGCAAGGACGGTGAGGTTGCAGACAATGAAGGAAATTAACGAGATTGAGCGGGACTCGAATCTCAGTCGTACATGCTGCCAGGGTCATTAGCTCGCGAAGGACGGTGAGGTTGCAGACACTAAGGGAATTAACGAGATTGAGCGGGACTCAAATCTCTGTCGTACAGACTGCCAGGATCATTAGCTCGCAAGGACGGTGAGGTTGCAGACAATGAAGGAATTAACGAGATTGAGCGGAACTCGAATCTCTGTCGTACATGCTGCCAGGGTCATTAGCTCGCAAGGACGGTGAGGTTGCAGACACTAAAGGAATTAACGAGATTGAGCGGGACTTCAATCTCTGTCATACAGACTGCCAGGATCATTAGCTCGCAAGGACGGTTGAGGTTGCAGACACTAAAGGAATTAACGAGATTGAGCGGGACTCGAATCTCTGTCGTACAGACTGCCAGGATCATTAGCTCGCAAGGACGGTGAGGTTGCAGACACTAAAGGAATTAACGAGATTGAGCGGGACTCGAATCTCTGTCGTACATGCTGCCAGGGTCATTAGCTCGCAAGGACGGTGAGGTTGCAGACACTAAAGGAATTAACGAGATTGAGCGGGACTCGAATCTCTGTCGTACAGACTGCCAGGATCATTAGCTCGCAAGGACGGTGAGGTTGCAGACACTAAAGGAATTAACGAGATTGAGCGGGACTCGAATCTCTGTCGTACATGCTGCCAGGGTCATTAGCTCGCAAGGACGGTGAGGTTGCAGACACTAAAGGAATTAACGAGATTGAGCGGGGACTCGAATCTCTGTCGTACAGACTGCCAGGGTCATTAGCTCGCAAGGACGGTGAGGTTGCAGACACTAAAGGAATTAACGAGATTGAGCGGGACTCGAATCTCTGTCGTACATGCTGCCAGGGTCATTAGCTCGCAAGGACGGTGAGGTTGCAGACACTAAAGGAATTAACGAGATTGAGCGGGACTCGAATCTCTGTCGTACAGACTGCCAGGATCATTAGCTCGCAAGGACGGTGAGGTTGCAGACACTAAAGGAATTAACGAGATTGAGCGGGACTCGAATCTCTGTCGTACAGACTGCCAGGATCATTAGCTCGCAAGGACGGTGAGGTTGCAGACACTAAAGGAATTAACGAGATTGAGCGGGACTCGAATCTCAGTCGTACAGACTGCCAGGATCATTAGTTCGCAAGGACGGTGAGGTTGCAGACACTAAAGGAATTAACGAGATTGAGCGGGACTCGAATCTCAGTCGTACATGCTGCCAGGGTCATTAGCTCACAAGGACAGTGAGGTTGCAGACACTAAAGGAATTAACGAGATTGAGCGGGACTCGAATCTCTGTCGTACAGACTTCCAGGATCATTAGCTCGCAGAGGACGGTGAGGTTGCAGACACTGAAGGAATTAACGAGATTGAGCGGAACTCGAATCTCAGTCGTACCTGCTGCCAGGGTCATTAGCTCGCAAGGACGGTGAGGTTGCAGGCACTAAATGAATTAACGAGATTGAGCGGGGACTCGAATCTCTGTCGTACAGACTGCCAGGATCATTAGCTCGCAAGGACGGTGAGGTTGCAGACACTAAAGAATTAACGAGATTGAGCGGGACTCGAATCTCTGTCGTACAGACT
>NC_090749.1:71879001-71893970 GCF_036898095.1 Palaemon carinicauda
AAATTTGGTTTCAATAACAAATTTTGTAATTAAGGCATATAATAATCATTACCCTATTCTTAATTGCATCAGTTATGAAAGTACTTGAATTTGAAATAATATATGTTATATTTGCCACTGATAAAGTATTACTTATAATCACATTGATGTTAATTATATTTGAATGACATCACGGAAATTTTATGATTATAATCAATACTGAATTCCTTATACAGTATAGTAAAAAGCTGTACATAAACGTCAACACAAGGATGTTTGAATAATTGGAAATGCATAACAAATATATGTATATATTGTAGTATAAAGTCTGGAATTACGTACCTCACAAATAGCTCTAATGCTTTCTTCAAGATTCATTTGTTTTTTTGTTAAACAAGCTCTTATTAATACAGGTCCCCGGGCGTATCAAAAGAATGTATCCCTATTCAAAAACTGTGTTAAAAGCTTGGAATATAATTAGATTTCAATTGAGTATTTATATACCAAAAACCTGTATTATATTTGGATAAATAATATTCTCAAAAAGATAACTAGGAAATAGTTGAGTAACGTAATCAGAAACTATATTTTGGGTTTACTTAACCCCATCTTTAGGCTCTCAGAGAATAGAGGGATAACTTAGTTATAGGTACAGTATATCAGTATATACAACCCAATTTGTCAGAGGAAATGCTAAAGTACTTGAATTATTATTATGCAGTTGTGAAATTTAACAGATAATGTGATTATATAAAAATAGGAACGTATGTATATATAAAATATATATGTGTATGTATGTATGTATGTATATATATATATATATATATATATATATATATATTAAAAGTTCATATGCTTTCTATAATCGCATTATCTGTTCAATTTCACAACTGCTTAATAATGATTCGGGTAATTTAACATTTTCATAGTATTTTTTTTTTTAATACTTATAACGAACGTATATAGAATATATGAATATAATCATGCAATACTTAAATATATGAATAATTAGAATGCTGAATTTAAAAGTATTTCCTTGAGTACAAAACAAAATGAAAACAAATAACTATACTAAGCAATCAGGAAATTTATGAATAGAAGAATATATTATTCATTCTCACGCAGGTATATGAATAAACTGACGGGTACCAATGAATATTAAGATTTATGGCCTCCCATCCATCCATCTTTGCCAACATCCCGTCAATCAAAATTAGAAAAAAGGCTGACAAAGATTTTAACCATATAATATATTCCATCTTTTTCCTCGTTCTTCTTTTAGAGGGATATTTCCATATTAAACACATTTCATGATGTCTCTAAAATCTTTTTCACTTTGAGAACTGATATTCGGAATAAGTTATGTGTTCCAAATTTCCTGTTGAAAATAGAGATTAGAGGTAGATAGAAATTTTATCCTTTGGGGACCATTGATAAAGGTTCGATGGACTACCTGTTTCCCATTTTGAGGATAAATATTGAAAATAGATGAGTCTACTCTTTTTTTTGCATATAAGAAGAAAAAAATTGATTTTTTCAATTCCCTTTTCTATTTGGTGGAGTAATACTAAATACTTCCACCACACCCCTGCCCTGGCTATCTGCCGTACTTGGGTTCTAGTCCCCGCTCAAGCTCGGTAGTTTCTTGTAGTGTCTGTAGCGTCACCATCCTTTTGAGCTAAGGATGGGGATTTGGGGAGCCTAGGGGTCAATTTAATGAGTCATCAGTAGCCATTGTCTGGCCCTCCCTGGTCATACCTTTGGTGGAGAGGGGCTTATGCGGTGAAAATAGCATATATGGTTAATCAGTTGTGTATTCACACTGTCCTTTGCCTCTGCCATTCACGAGCGATTTTTAAACCATGAACACGTTATAAGGTTTAGGGCTGTGGTGGACGATGCGGTAATGTTCCTGACTGGTGAACGCCAGACTGGGGTTCAAGTCCCTCTCAAACTCATTAGTTCCTTTATCCGCTGCAACTTCTGAGCTAAGGATGGGGGTATGGGGGAGGTTATTAGGTCTATCTGCTAAGTCATCAACAGCCATTGCCTGGCCCTCCTTGGTTCTATCTTGGGTGGAGAGTGGCCATAGGCACTGATCATATGTGTATATGGTCAGTCAGTCTCTAGGGCATTGTCCTGCATGATAGGGCAATGTCACTGTCCCTTGCCTCTGCCATTCATAAGCAGCCTTTAACCCTTTAAAGGAAAGATCGTATGTTGCTATAAGACCGGATTTATTTAAGCCATTCAATGCGAACTGAAAACATCTTTTGTACTTATAAAATTGCGATTGAAAAAAGCTACATCTAGTTTCACATCTAAGAATAGATATTGAATAAGGATTATACCAGCAATTTTGTCTTTGGAAAATCACAAAGGTAATTATTTCTAAATATGTCTGAATGTTATTTATGAAATGTGACGAAATTTCATGGGCCATAGTCTGAGGAAGACTTGATTAAATTTTGGGGCGAATCCAGATCTGAATGGTGTTTTTCCTTTTCTTCCTCACGATATATTTCTAGACGCTATTATGGATATCAATATTCTGGGAATCTGTGGGATATATCATCTTGAGGGATCAGGAGCTGATTTCACACTAAGGCATTTTACTTCTTTGCATATTATTAATGAAGAAATTGTTGTATCAATAGTGAACAGTTGCAACAACAACAAGAAAAAAAAAAACATTTGACTGGCCAGAAAGCCTCTATACTATGGTCTTCCACTGGCTAGGGTTAGAGTTCTCTTCCTTGAGGGTGCACTCAAACACACATATTCTATCTTATTTCTCTTCCTCTTGTTTTTTTTTTCTATATGAAAGTTCTATTTTAATGTTGTTACTGTTCTTATACTTTATTTCAACAGTATATTATTTATTTATGGAGTTTGTTTATTTCCTTATTCCCTTTCCTTACTGGGCTATTTTTCCCTGCTGGGTCCCTTGTGCTTATAGCATCCTGCTTATCTAACTAGGATTATAGCTTAGTTAGTAATAATAATAATGGTAATAATAATAGTACTACATTGGATCCCCATCTGGTGACTGTTCATTTTTACTTTCCCGACATATACACCTAATTTTCTGGCCTGTTCTTTACACATTCTTCCTTCTCTTCATTCACCCACAGACACTAAGATAACCGAAAAATTCTTCTTCACCGAAGAGGGTTAACTACTTCATTATAATTGTTGACTGGCTACTTTCCATTTGGTAAGGGTAGAAGAGAGAATATAGCAATGTTAAGCAGCTCTTTTAGGAGAAGGATACTCCAAAATCAAACGATTGTTCTTTAGTCTTGGGTAGTGCCATATCCTCTGTACAATGGTCTTCAATTTTCTTGGGGTAGAGTTATCTTGCTTGAGGGTACATTCAGGCATTCTATTCTATCTGTTTCTTTCTTTCCTTTCTTCTTTGGGCTATATTCTCTGTTGGAACCCTTGGGCTTATAGCATTCAGCTTTTCGAAATAGAGCCGTAGCTTAGATAATAAAAATCATATGGTTTGGGACGAATTGGGAGTATATATATGTAGACTCATCATATCTCTGTATGTTTATGGTGATACTCTGTGTCATTTTATTATCCTCTCAAATAACATAAGTAGGAAAAGACCCAGGTTAGGATCAGATTTTGATTGAAGTTGCTCCTTAGCAGAGACGGACACTACATCCTCTCTCTCTCTCTCTCTCTCTCTCTCTCTCTCTCTCTCTCTCTCTCTCTCTCTATACTTCAGACTACATCCTATTTGCAAAGCGGCGCCCATACACACACAGATCGAGGTCGTATTCCAGGGATTCCTATTTTTGGGAATTGTCTTGAGTCGAGCTGGCTGAAAAGAAGTCAATTTAGATGAAGGAACCGGAAGGAGTAGTTTATTTTTTATTTTGATTTCCAAATTTGCTGTTTTTGCTGTTCTAGTGACTTTGGGATTGTTTTCTTTTCTGTCTTTGTTCATGTTTATCCTCTGTCTATATTTGTACGTGTTTTTATTTAGGATGCGAATATGTACATATACACACATACACAGACACACACACACACACACACACATATATATATATATATATATAGATAGGTATATATATATATATATATATACATATATACATGTGTATATATATAAATATATATATATATATATATATATATATATATAAAAGAAAAACCGCACCTGTGTCCTGTACACTTCAGGAAAAAGGCCTCAGGAATATCCATTATCATGTCTAGGGTTTGACCATTATCGTCACCACGGTGGTCAACGTAGATTGGTGATGGTGGGAGACTTAAGTATGATCGCTCACAGCAAACCAACATAGTATGAGTAGTCCTGACTAGTACAGCTTTACTAATAATTGCAATGCAGAAGCACTTTCACCACGTTAAGGTATCCCCACCCAGAAAGCGTTATATATATATATATATATATATATATATGTATATGTAGAGAGAGAGAGAGAGAGAGAGAGAGAGAGAGAGAGAGAGAGAGAAAACAAAAAACTACGCCAGCAATAATCGCTTCTTACATATACTTAAAAGGCTCACCAAGAGTATGTCAAACCCACTACACTAATTTTACCCTTCACCCCTTAAAATTACCTCTTATCATTTCATTCTCTCCACATGAATGGGCCTGCCAATAGTTACGAAAGTTAGATGGAAATTATCAATAGATGGACGGAAAGACAAGAAGTGCATAATAGAGGAAATATAGTAATTGAAAGAATAATAATAATAATAATAATGATAATAATAATAATAATAATCACTTAAACGCAAAAGATAACGCATTCACTTATAATTTTCTTTTTTCCTCTCTCTCCCCCCTAGAGTCGGAGTCCTTATACATTTTATATATAAAACATGATGGAAGCTAATATCTCTCTCTCAATATCTCTCCACATACTTTATATAAAACTTGAATTTTCACTCTCTCTCTCTCTCTCTCTCTCTCTCTCTCTCTCCTCTCTCTCTCCTTTGGCATGTGCTGGCAATCCTTTGGTCAGCAAGACCACGAAAGAGTCACCAGGAATGAAAATAAAAGTAGAAAAGGACAACTTTTGTTAGGAAGGAAAATCGGAAAGAGGAAAAGAATTCCTTCAGCTATTGGATAGTTTCAAAAATCTCTCTTCTTCTTCTGCTCCTTCTTCTTCTCGTTGCAGTTGGGTCCTTCAGAAGCTCGCCAATTGGGCAGAAATCCTGCAATATCTCCTTCTGATAAATGCATATTGCTCTCTCTCTCTCTCTCTCTCTCTCTCTCTCTCTCTCTCTCTCTCTCTCTCTCTTTTCTTATATGTTTTATGTAAAATTTGACGGAAGCTAATATCTTCCCCTTAACAATATCTCCATATATTTTATGAAAACCATAAATTTTACTCTCTCTCTCTCTCTCAGAGAGAGAGAGAGAGAGAGAGAGAGAGAGAGAGAGAGAGAGAGAGAGAGAGAGAATTTCTACTGAAAACTAGTTTATGCATCTCGTCAATAGAGGTGGATAATCTTTAGAGAGATATGTGCACACACAAACAAGCATACCCCTCTTAACAGGATGACTACTCCCTCTCCACACTACACATGACACTAAAGAGGTAATAATGCTTAATATGTATATATATTATATGATATTCCCTTTCCGTACTGGGCTATTTTTCCCTGCTGGGTCCCTTGTGCTTATAGCATCCTGCTTATCTAACTAGGATTATAGCTTAGTTAGTAATAATAATAATGGTAATAATAATAGTACTATATTGGATCCCCATCTGGTGACTGTTCATTTTTACTTTCCCGACATATACACCTAATTTTCTGGCCTGTTCTTTACACATTCTTCCTTCTCTTCATTCACCCACAGACACTAAGATAACCGAAAAATTCTTCTTCACCGAAGAGGGTTAACTACTTCATTATAATTGTTGACTGGCTACTTTCCATTTGGTAAGGGTAGAAGAGAGAATATAGCAATGTTAAGCAGCTCTTTTAGGAGAAGGATACTCCAAAATCAAACGATTGTTCTTTAGTCTTGGGTAGTGCCATATCCTCTGTACAATGGTCTTCAATTTTCTTGGGGTAGAGTTATCTTGCTTGAGGGTACATTCAGGCATTCTATTCTATCTGTTTCTTTCTTTCCTTTCTTCTTTGGGCTATATTCTCTGTTGGAACCCTTGGGCTTATAGCATTCAGCTTTTCGAAATAGAGCCGTAGCTTAGATAATAAAAATCATATGGTTTGGGACGAATTTGGGAGTATATATATGTAGACTCATCATATCTCTGTATGTTTATGGTGATACTCTGTGTCATTTTATTATCCTCTCAAATAACATAAGTAGGAAAAGACCCAGGTTAGGATCAGATTTTGATTGAAGTTGCTCCTTAGCAGAGACGGACACTACATCCTCTCTCTCCTCTCTCTCTCTCTCTCACTCTCTCTCTCTCTCTCTCTCTCTCTCTCTCTATACTTCAGACTACATCCTATTTGCAAAGCGGCGCCCATACACACACAGATCGAGGTCGTATTCCAGGGATTCCTATTTTTGGGAATTGTCTTGAGTCGAGCTGGCTGAAAAGAAGTCAATTTAGATGAAGGAACCGGAAGGAGTAGTTTATTTTTTATTTTGATTTCCTAATTTGCTGTTTTGCTGTTCTAGTGACTTTGGGATTGTTTTCTTTTCTGTCTTTGTTCATGTTTATCCTCTGTCTATATTTGTACGTGTTTTTATTTAGGATGCGAATATGTACATATACACACATACACAGACACACACACACACACACACACATATATATATATATATATATATAGATAGATAGGTATATATATATATATATATATACATATATACATGTGTATATATAAATATATATATATTATATATATATATATATAAAAGAAAACCACACCTGTGTCCTGTACACTTCAGGAAAAAGGCCTCAGGAATATCCATTATCATGTCTAGGGTTTGACCATTATCGTCACCACGGTGGTCAACGTAGATTGGTGATGGTGGGAGACTTAAGTATGATCGCTCACAGCAAACCAACATAGTATGAGTAGTCCTGACTAGTACAGCTTTACTAATAATTGCAATGCAGAAGCACTTTCACCACGTTAAGGTATCCCCACCCAGAAAGCGTCATATATATATATATATATATATATATGCATATGTAGAGAGAGAGAGAGAGAGAGAGAGAGAGAGAGAGAGAGAGAGAGAGAGAGAGAAAACAAAAAACTACGCCAGCAATAATCGCTTCTTACATATACTTAAAAGGCTCACCAAGAGTATGTCAAACCCACTACACTAATTTTACCCTTCACCCCTTAAATTACCTCTTATCATTTCATTCTCTCCACATGAATGGGCCTGCCAATAGTTACGAAAGTTAGATGGAAATTATCAATAGATGGACGGAAAGACAAGAAGTGCATAATAGAGGAAATATAGTAATTGAAAGAATAATAATAATAATAATAATGATAATAATAATAATAATAATCACTTAAACGCAAAAGATAACGCATTCACTTATAATTTTCTTTTTTCCTCTCTCTCCCCCCCTAGAGTCGGAGTCCTTATACATTTTATATATAAAACATGATGGAAGCTAATATCTCTCTCTCAATATCTCTCCACATACTTTATATAAAACTTGAATTTTCACTCTCTCTCTCTCTCTCTCTCTCTCTCTCTCTCTCTCTCTCTCTCTCTCCTTTGGCATGTGCTGGCAATCCTTTGGTCAGCAAGACCACGAAAGAGTCACCAGGAATGAAAATAAAAGTAGAAAAGGACAACTTTTGTTAGGAAGGAAAATCGGAAAGAGGAAAAGAATTCCTTCAGCTATTGGATAGTTTCAAAAATCTCTCTTCTTCTTCTGCTCCTTCTTCTTCTCGTTGCAGTTGGGTCCTTCAGAAGCTCGCCAATTGGGCAGAAATCCTGCAATATCTCCTTCTGATAAATGCATATTGCTCTCTCTCTCTCTCTCTCTCTCTCTCTCTCTCTCTCTCTCTCTCTTTTCTTATATGTTTTATGTAAAAATTTGACGGAAGCTAATATCTTCCCCTTAACAATATCTCCATATATTTTATGAAAACCATAAATTTTACTCTCTCCTCCCTCTCTCTCAGAGAGAGAGAGTGAGAGAGAGAGAGAGAGAGAGAGAGAATTTCTACTGAAAACTAGTTTATATGCATCTCGTCAATAGAGGTGGATAATCTTTAGAGAGATATGTGCACACACAAAACAAGCATACCCCTCTTAACAGGATGACTACTCCCTCTCCACACTACACATGACACTAAAGAGGTAATAATGCTTAATATGTATATATATATATATATATATATATACACACTTATGTATTACATAAATATCCAGATACTTGCTCAGCAATTAGATAAAGGCAATAAATGAACCAGTAGAATTGATTGATTAACGGGTGTATAATCATTGCGCATAACATGCGCTTAAAACGCACACACACACGCACAAAAATATGAGAAGTCAAAAGTATGTTCAAGGGTATGACATATATAAGAAACGACACAAAAATAAAACAAGGACAGACACAAGAAATGGCACGAACCGATGTTTGAAATCATTACCAACATTAACCTTGGGAGACAAGCAGCTAGTTATGGTAACTAGTCGTGACTAGCCATAAAGTATGACCTGCTGCTAGTGGCATGTGACCTTTTATTTCCTTTCTTGGGATTTATAGTTTGAGGGAAATATGTAAAATCAATTGATTATTATTTTTGAGTATCTATCTATAAACCTTTTTTTTCATTCGATTAGCAATGTTGAAAAGTTAGCTGTCATTGGCATATATATATATATATATATATGTATATATATATATATATATATACATATATATATATATATATATACACATATATATTTACATACATATACATACACATATACATACATACGAACATACATATACATACACACACACACATATATATATATATATGTGTGTGTGTATATATATATATATATATACGTATATATTTATATAACTGTATATATACTATATATATATGTATATACATACATTTGCTATATATATATATATATATACATATATATATATATATATATATACATACATATATAGTATATATATATATATATAGATAGATAGATAGATTAGATAGATATACATACATGCATACATTACATACAGAATCCATACACACACATACATCCATACATACATACATATATTACTTACATATACTTACACACATACATACAACAAAAACAAATGGAGCCGTTTCTAGTTCACTGTAGAACAAAGGCCTCAGACATGTTCTTATTCATGCTTCGGGTTAGGCCAGTTTTCTTTTTTTTGCGTTGTTCACTGCTTAGTGGGTATGGTGGGTAGATTATCATCTGATCGCTCACAGCAAACCAACCTAGTTCTGCTATTCTGATTGGGGCGATTCGCAAACTTTTCCATCACTCTCCATCACTTTAATAGTTTAAGGTATACTCACTTCTAGAAAAATAGTACATGCAAGTAATATTTTCTCTCTCTCTCTCTCTCTCTCTCTCTCTTCTCTCTCTCTCTCTCTCTCTCTGAGATCAAATTGTAATTCCTATTGCTAACAAAAACTCTGACGTATCCTCCTCTACTTCCTTAAGACTATAGAACCCCTTGTGGGGAGTTCCTTATATGGATAGTAGGGTGTGGGAGGGCCTCTGGGTGTAGTGATAGTGACAGTAGAGAGCCTCCGAGTCCTTATTAGTAAGCGTACGTGAAGTGAAAATAGAAGCTTTGTAAGTGAGACCTGGGTGGAAATGGCGGTTGTGTTTGGCGAAGCGGTGTCCTGTTCCATAGTTCGAGATGTGAACCGTGGAAGGAAGAAGAAATTAGATTAGAATTGGAATTAGATTAGCCTCGACTTTGTCTTCGAAAGTCTTCTTTGAAATAGACTCAACTGTAGAATTATTCTTAGGAAATAGGATGGGACAAATGTAGGAAGGCTTTCGTCAAGCTGGACATGAGGGAAATTATAAGAAGGGCTCCTACCGAGGGGAAAGTCCTTAGCTATGGGAGGTCATAAGGGTTGGAATATCGGAAGGGCTTTTACTTAGAAGAAGGCTTGACCTATGTATAGATTTCTTGAGATGTAGGAAAACCCCTGAGCTATGAAGCACGTGCTGGGTATATAGACTGGTCTGCTATAAAGGTGAGAACTTCCGATTTTTGTAGGGCTCTATTTAGAGGATATCATTAATATGGTATTTGTGGTTTCATTGAGCAAACGCTTCTATTAATGAAGAAGAGTTTGGTGCTAAATTGGTTTTTACACAGGTACAGTTGGACACTAGGACTCCCCGATACAGCTTTCTCTAAAGAAATGCACCCTGTCACACCCATACTTGCGCTATGAATAGACAAACAGATCGTGTAGAAAAGATATTGTAGAGTTGGTGGGCAGGCAAAACACAAGAGTAGGATTGGGTGATGTTCTTTGGAGTAAGGTTTGCCAGTAGTTTTTTATATCCAACTGTACATTGATTATATGGAAAACATTGACTTATGAGTGGCCATTTCATAAGCAAATACTTCGTCTTGAAGTATGTACTGAGAGTCTGCGTGCTTGAATCAACAAACTCTTGAACTATAGAAGATTAAACAAAAACCTTGAACCCTGGTAAATTGTACTGGAGTAAGGTATCCATCACTTATACAATAACTTGAGCTACTGGAGAGGTGCTTGGCATTGTTAAGGCATTACATAAGATATTAGAGGGGCACTCAGTTGAGAGCATGCCTTCGCCACTTCAACCAGTCTTATTATGCTCTTAAACTCCACTGCGTATTTGTCCTTCGTTGTATTTTCTTTCAAAAAATACATAGCCCACGTGTCCACCAGTTTCGTTAAAATTGGTTCTCTAATTTTGCGTAATTTGTACTTGAATGTATTTTCTTCAAAATATAATGGGTTTTACCTTGGATCATACTCCACATCTCCAACAAGTTTCGTTGAAATTGGTTCTGTAGTTTTTGCGTAATATCGTTCACAGACATGTGACGGGCCGAGAGAAGTTGTGACTAAAAGGCAGTATGAAAGCAACTGAGTGAGTTTATTGTAGAACACTTCTCCTTTATATACAAAATCTCAAAGCAACAAGTATTTTCATGTTAAAAAATCGACACTGTTACAGAGGAGAAAAGCAGACATGTTTATTCTGGTTCTTTTTAGTGCGAGGGAAGAGCGAAGATACAAGCATAATATATATACAAAATGAGCTATGTACGATCGTGTGACACACGGTTGGTACAAAGGCTCCCCCTCTAAAAATGACTTACTGTACATGTTAATAAGGTGCCCTGAATCTTGAGTGGTAGTAGCAAAAACTGCGCTGATTAGCGGCAGTGAGTGGCTGTAGAAGTCGTTGGCTGGGCGCGAGCGAGTGGGTGGTTGATGGGGGGCTTTGTTGCCGCACCGGCTCGTCACGGATTAGGCGAGTGTGTCCTACGGCATTCAAAGGCGTTTGTGTCCTACGGCATTCATAGGCGTTTGTGTCCTATGGCATTCATAGGCGTGTCCCTACGGCATTCATAGGCGTGTCCTACGTCTTTCATAAGCGTGTCCTACGCAGTCATAGGCGTGTGTGCCCTACGGCATTCATAGGCGTGTGTGTCCTACGGCATTCATAGGCCTACAACATTCATAGGCGTGTGTGTCCTACGGCATTAATAGGCCTACAACATTCATAGGCGTGTGTGTCCTACGGCATTCATAGGCCTACAACATTCATAGGCGTGTGTGTGCTACAGCATTCATAGGCATGTCCTACGGCATTCATAGGCCTACGGCATTCATAGGCGTGTATGTTCTACGGCATTCATAGGGTGTGTGTGTCCTACGGCATTCACGTCAGCTTCGGTTGAAGTTGAATAGGCGTCCTCTTTCGCCATGAGTGGAGGCGTTGATGGGGGTTTTGAAGGTCATGAACTGGCTGTCCATAAGGGCGTCGACTTTGGTCATCAAGTCCTTTATGGGTAAACTTTCGACATCGGGTATGGCAGTGCATACAAGTTTGGGTAAACGGCTTACCCCCCAAGGGCATGAAGTAGGTTCACCTCACGAGGAGAGCCGTCTGCGGCAGGTTGCAGGCGAGTGATACTGGTCATTTTCCCGAGGGTGAGCGAAGCCCTTTGGTCCTCCAACGGTTGTTGAGTAGAGCTGAAAAAGCTTTTCTATACAGGCTGCAGAAGGTATGCGTTGACGGCGTCATATTAACGGTGTGAGGGGGGTGGGGGGAAGGGGGGAGGAGCGAGTCACTCTCCGCAGTCACCAATGTGACGGTGGTAGGAGAAAGGTTGTGACTCAAAAGGCAGTATGAAAGCAACTGAGTGAGTTTATTGTCGAACACTCTCCTTTATATACAAAATCTCAAAGCAACAAGAATTTTCATGTTGAAAAATCGACAATGTTACAGTGGAGAAAAGCAGACATGTTTTATTCTGGTTCTTTTTAGTGCGAGGGAAGAGCGAAGATACACCATAATATATACACAAAATGAACTATGACACGATCGTGTGACACACCGGTTGGTACAGACAAAAAAAATAGACTATCAAAATATTTGCCATTTACATAACATTGCGATTATATTCAAAGTATTGATGCGTACTTGTACTTTGATGCTCTTTATCCGAAAAATTACAGATTTATCATTGATACTGTAGTTTTTTGTGTAAAAGTTGATAAGAAATAAACAAATAAATAAACAACATAATTACATAAACTTCATAAAATCTTGGAATTTAGCAAAGGCAATGAATTTAATGATAGAAATCATAATTATTATTATAATTATTATTATTATTATTATTATTATTATTATTATTATTATAATTATTATTATTTTTAATAATGACATCACTAACCTTCGCAAAATCTTCAAATTTGGCGAATGAAATGAATCTAATGATAAACATTTCTTTTTATTTTGCGAAAAGAAATAGCGTATGCAAACAGGCGAAATGATATGAATACTAAAGGCGAGAATAATGGAAGGGATTAAAGTATCATACCCTTCCTCCCTCTCCCTATCTCCTCTCTCCCTCCTTATTCTCCTCCTCTCCCTATCCTCCTCTCCCTCCCTAACCCTGTCATCTTCCTTTAACTGCTCTCCTATTAATGTCCGAGATTTAGGTTAGCTGAGGTAAGAGGACACAACGAGAGAACTGCATAAGGTTTCCCAAGTGTAAATGAATATATTGGGTCTCTATTCATGAGATTTGCATATGTCAAGACTCGCTATCTTCGTCAACTTTATAGATTTGCGTGGCCGGGTATGGTTTAAATATATGTATTGGCTCATGCTTATGGAACTTTGTCGCATACTGGTTATAATATATGTGTGGATGCTTTTGAATATATATATATATATATATATATATATACATATTTATATATATACATATGGATGCCTCTGTATATATATATATATATATATATACACATATATTATCATCATGAATGAGATTAACACTATAAGACAGAAAAGGAACATCTAAAGTAAAGCAGATTTTAACATGTGAGAAAAGAAATGAACATGAACAGGACATGTTGTGTGAATGAAATACAAACACCTGAACATTGAGAATAACAGAATGGGTACCTAGAGATTGCAAAAGAAACCAGGAGGGGGGGGGGGGAGAGAAGACGATGAATTGATGAACTAAGAAAATTTGCAGTTATAGACTAGCACAGAAAGACCATAAACAAACTCAAGTGGAAGGACATGTCTAAGGCCTTTATCCGGCAATGGACTAGCAATGGCTGATGATGATGATGTTGAATGAAAAGTATACAAATATATACAAATATTGAGCATTTTTTTTTTTTTTTTACTGAAGTCTAAATCTGAGAAAGAACTCACTGGTTTTCTCAAATATTAAACTGTTAACCATTACAAGCAATAACCCATCGACTTTTTTTCCACAAGCATTCCGGCTGGTTCTTCAGTATAATGAGATATCCTTTCCAATAACTATTTAAAATAACTCTCTAAGTATTGCGTAGAGAGAGAGAGAGAGAGAGAGAGAGAGAGAGAGAGAGAGAGAGCGGAAGTCAATGGTTCAATCTGCGCAGATGGTTTAACCTCAAATTCTTTATTTTTGTCTGAAATCGAGGATGTTGTAGAAATATAATATTTGTTACTATCTAAACATTTTAATTGAACCTCTTAAGGAAAATATTATTTCAATCACTTCAGACAATTATTTTTACCGTCTGTATTTTCGAAAGTAAATTTTCCGTGTTTAGTATATTTACTCTCGTATCTATGTAATATACAATCAGCATCTCGTGCTCCAAACACACAAGCTCAAACATAAATGTGTATATCTTATCCCCCACCGTCATCCCTACATTAAGGGGTCGGTTGCCTGATACGCTCTTTGCAATGCATTCTATCAAGGGCATCCTCTTCCTCTAAACCTTTTTTTCTCCATATAATCCTTCATCTTATCTCGCCATCTAATTCTCGGCTCCATCTCGATCTTCCAGCCAAAAGAAAAAAAGGAGCTCACTCCCTCCCCACCATTTATTCTTAACACGTGCCCACTCCATCTCATTTGTGAAACACTTATAACCTCTGATATTTAATACACCTGCCCATATTTCCTATTTCAAAATTTTCCAATCTTTCAAGTTTTGATATATATATATATATATATATATCTCACACACACATGTATATATATATATATATATATATACATATATATATATAAATATATCTATCTATATATATATATATATATATATACATACAGCAAGACACTTGCTCAATATTGGGAGTTATCATATAATTCTGAGGCATTGATTATAACTGCCTAAGTCAGATTTCATTTTTATAGAATAAATACATTATAGTAATACAGAAAAGTAAACAAGTCCATATTCGTCCCCATATCGTTACTAATAAGCAGATGAAAAATACTCGTAGATTTAAG
>NC_090749.1:71894470-71909470 GCF_036898095.1 Palaemon carinicauda
GGATTGTTTGGAGAGAAGAGATTTGGTGGAAGAGGATGCCCTTGATAGAATGCACTGGAGAGGGCGCATCAGGCAACCGATCCCATAATGTAGGGATAACCATGGAGGAGAAGATATACACATTTATGTCTGATCTTGTGTTTTTGGAGCACAAGATGCTGAATGTATATTACAAAGATACGAGACTAAATATACCGTCCAACAACGCACTAAAAATGGTAATTATAAAATAAAAGAAAATTCAATCAATAAATACTTTGGTGATACCATGGTGCTCTCAAAAATACAGACGGTAAAAATAACTATCTAAAGATCATATACTTAATATATTCATTATGAGGTTCAATAAAAAGTTTTCATAGTAAATAAGTTGAGATTTCTACATCATCCTTGATTTCATACAAAGATAAAACATGCGAGTTAAACCTCTGCGCAGGTTGAACAATTAACTTCACTTTCTCTCTCTCTCTCTCTCTCTCTCTCTCTCTCTCCTCTCTCTCTCTCTCTCTCTCTCTCTCCTCTCTCTCTCTCTCTCTCAGGAATACTTAAAGAGTTATTGAAATAGTTATTGGAAAGGAAATCTCATTATATTGAAGAACCAGCCGGAATGCTTGTGAAGAAAAAGGTCGAGTGGTTATTGCAGTCAATGGTTAATGGTTAATACTTGAGCAACCTAAAGGTTCTTTCTCAGATTCAGTCCGCAGTCACAAAAAAGGCTTATTTTTTTGTATATATATATATGTATACATATAATTCATCATCGTCATTACTATCCTTTGCTAATGCACTGCAGGAAAAAACCCTCAGACATGTACTTCCACTTACGTCTGATTATGGTCTTTCTGTGGTAGTCTATAATTCATATTTTCTTGGATCATCAATTCATCGTTTTCTCTTCCTTCCCCTGCTTCTGTTGCAATCTCTAGGGACCCAGTCTGTTATTCTCAATGGCCAGCTATTGTCTGTCATTCTCATTATATGTCCTGTCCATGATCATTTCTTTTTCTTACATGTTAGAATCTGCTCTAGTTTAGTTCTTTTTCTGTCTTGTAGTGTCAATCTCAATCATAACGATAGGATATATTATATATACATATATATATATATATATATATATATATATAATATATATATATATATATATATATATATATATATATATATATATATATATATATATATATATGTGTGTGTATATATATATACGTATATATAGTGTATATATATTCAGAAGCATCCACACACACACACACACACACACACACACACACACACACATATATATATATATATATATATATATATATATATATATATATATATATATATATATATATATATAATATTTATATATCATAGTTACATAAGCGTGAGGCAATACATATATAAAAACATACCCAGCCATGCATATCCATAAAGTTGACGAAGATAGCGAGTCTTAATATACACAAATCTCATGAATAGAGATCCAATATATTATTTACACTTGGGAAACCTTATGCAGTTCTCTCGTTGTGTCCTCTTACCTCAGCTAACCTAAATCTCGGACATTAATAGGAGAGCAGTTAAAGGAAGATGACAGGGTTAGGGAGGGAGGGGAGGATGGGAAGAGGAGGAGAATAACGAGGGAGAGAGGAGATAGGGAGAGTGAGGAAGGGTATGATATTATAATCCCTTCCATTATTCTCGCCTTTAGTATTCATATCATTTCGCCATTTCTTTTCGCAAAATAAAAAGAAATGTTTATCATTAGATTCAATTCATTCGCCAAATTTGAAGATTTTGCGAAGGTTAGTGATGTCATTATTAAAAATGATAATAATAATAATAATAATAATAATAATAATAATAATAATAATAATAATAATAATAATAATAATAATAATAATAATAATAATAATTTTCATCACTAAAGTCATTGCCTTCGCCAAATTCGAAGATTTTACGAAGATTATGTAATTATGTTGTTTACTTATTTGTTTGTTTCAGAGCAACTTTACACAAAAACTACAGTATCAAGGATGAATCTGTAACATTTCGAATAAAGTACATCAAAGCACAAGTACGCAGCAATACTTTAAATATAATCGCAATGTTAAGTAAATGGCAAATATTTTGTTTGTTTATTTTTTGTGTGTGAACAATATTACGCAAAAACTACAGAACCAATTTCAACGATACTTGTTGGAGATGTGGGGTATGATCCAAGATAAACCCCATTATATTTTCAAGAAAATACAATCAAGTACAAATTACGCAAAACTACAGAACCAATTTTTAACGAAACTATGACCCAAAGATTTGAAAGAAAATACATCGAAGGACAAGTGCGCAGTGGAGTTAAGAGCATAATAAGACTGGTTGAAATGGCGAAGGCATGCTCTCAACTGAGTGCCCCTTTAAATTTCTTATGTAATGCCTTAACAATGCCAAGCATCTCTCCAGTAGCTCAAGTTATTGTATAAATGGCGGTTACCTTACTTCAAGTACATTTACCAGGGTTAGAGGTTTTTGTTTAATCTTGTATAGTTCAAGAGTTTGTTGATTCAAGCACACCGACTCCCAGGAGATACTTCAAAACGAAATATTTACTTATGAAATGACCACCCATCAGTCAATGTTTTCCATATAATCAAAGTACAGTTGGATACAAATACTCCGTTACTGCGCGGCCAGTTCCTGTGTTTTGCCCAGCCCACCACCTCTACAATCTCTTTCCACACTATCTGTTTGGTTATTTAGAGCGCAGTAAGGGTGTGACACGGTGCACTTTTTTAGAACGAGGTGTACCAGTGACTCCTGTGTCCAACTGTACTTAATTAAATACCATATCCAACTGTACCTGTTTAAATACAAATCTAAAACTAAACTTTTCTTAATTAATAGAAGTGTTTGTTCATGTAATCACAAATATATAAATAACGTCCTCTAAATATAGACTGACAAAAATCGGAAGTTCTCACCTTCATATCAGTCAAATCTATATACCCAGCACGTGCTATATAGCTCAGGGTTATCCTATATCCCAAGAAACCTATACACAAGTCAAGTCTTCTTTTAAGTAAGACCCCATCCGATATTCCAACCATGCCCTACATAGGTAGGGACTCCACCCTCGGTAAGAGCCCATCTTGTATTTCCCTCATGTCCAACATGACGAAAGCCTTCCTACATTTCTCCCATCCTATTTCCTGAGAATAATTCTACAGTTGAGTCTATTTCAAAGAAGACATCTAATTCCAATTCTAATCTAATCTCTCTTCCTTTTACACCTTACAATTTGAGACTATGAAACGGGACTCCGCTTCGCCAACCACAACCGCCATCTCCACTCACGTCTCACTTACAAAAGCTTCTATTCCCACTTCACATACGCTTACTATTCAGGGCTCGAAGGGTCTCTACTGTCACTATCCCCACACCCAGAAGTCCCTCCCACGTCCCACCATCCATATAAGGATCTCCCCACCAGGGGTTCTATCGTATTAAGGATGTACTGGAGGATCCGTGAGAGTTTTTGTTAACAATATGAGTTACACTTTGATCTCGGAGATGATATGAAGAGAGAGAGAGAGAGAGAGAGAGAGAGAGAGAGAGAGAGAGAGAGAGAGAGAGAGAGAGAGAGAGAGAGAGAGAGAGAAAGCAATATGCATTTGTCAGAAGGAGGTATTGCAGGATTTCTGCCCAATTGGCAAGGCTCTGAAGGACCCAACTGCTACGAGAAGAAGGAGCAGAAGAAGAAGAAGGATTTTTGAAATTGTCCAAAATCTGAAGGAGTTCTTTTCCTCTTTCCAATTTTTCTTCTTAACAAAAGTTGTCCTTTTTATTCTTATTTTGATCCCCGGTGACTCCTGCCGTGGTTCTGCTGACCGAAGGAAGGCCACCACATGTCAAACCAACCATGCCACGAGAGCCCATATAGGAAATCTGAACCTGACACTAATCTAGCTGTCCGAGGATTTACCTGGTGAGACATCAGTCTCTTTACCAGCGAGTTTTACCAGATTTCCCCGGGCCACCACGTGAATCCTCGGACAGCTAGATTAGTGTCAGGTTCAGATTTCCTATATGGGCTCTCGTGGCATGGTTGGTTTCGACCTGGCCTTTCATTAGAAGGGGCTAGCGTTCGATCCCAAGTATGAGGTAGAAATTTATTTCTATTTGAACACGATGTTGTGTTGATATTTATCCATATTGACTCATTAGGGGTAATTTGAATGAATTACTACCAATTGTGTCACGTGGTGGCCCGGGGAAATCTGGTAAAACTCGCTGGTAAAGAGACTGATGTCTCACCAGGTAAATCCTCGGACAGCTAGATTAGTGTCAGGTTCAGATTTCCTATATGGGCTCTCGTGGCATGGTTGGTTTCGACCTGGCCTTTCATTAGAAGGGGCTAGCGTTCGATCCCAAGTATGAGGTAGAAATTTATTTCTATTTGAACACGATGTTGTGTTGATATTTATCCATATTGACTCATTAGGGGTAATTTGAATGAATTACTACCAATTGTGTCACGTGGTGGCCCGGGGAAATCTGGTAAAACTCGCTGGTAAAGAGACTGATGTCTCACCAGGTAAATCCTCGGACAGCTAGATTAGTGTCAGGTTCAGATTTCCTATATGGGCTCTCGTGGCATGGTTGGTTTCGACCTGGCCTTTCATTAGAAGGGGCTAGCGTTCGATCCCAAGTATGAGGTAGAAATTTATTTCTATTTGAACACGATGTTGTGTTGATATTTATCCATATTGACTCATTAGGGGTAATTTGAATGAATTACTACCAATTGTGTCACGTGGTGGCCCGGGGAAATCTGGTAAAACTCGCTGGTAAAGAGACTGATGTCTCACCAGGTAAATCCTCGGACAGCTAGATTAGTGTCAGGTTCAGATTTCCTATATGGGCTCTCGTGGCATGGTTGGTTTCGACCTGGCCTTTCATTAGAAGGGGCTAGCGTTCGGTCCCAAGTATGAGGTAGAAATTTATTTCTATTTGAACACGATGTTGTGTTGATATTTATCCATATATATATATATATATATATATATATATATATATATATATATATATATATATATATATATACATGTATAATTATATATATATATATATATATATATATATATATATATATATATATATATATATATATATATATATATATACTGTACATACCTTTCTGGGTGGGGAAACCTTAACGTGGTGAAAGGCTTTGTGTATTGCCATTAGCAAAGCTGTACTAGTCAGGACAACTCATGCTAAGTTGGTTTGCTGTGAGCGATCAGACTAAAGTCTCCCACCATCACCAATCCACTATGGCTACCGTGGTAACGATAATGGACAAACCCTAGACATGACTAAGAACATTCCTGAGGCCTCTGTCATGCAGTGGACTAGAAACAGGTGTGGTTTATCTTTATATATGTGTGTATATATGTGTGCGTGCGTAAATATTCCCGTCCTAAATAAAAAAAAAAACGTACATGTATAATCAGAGGATAAACATAAACAAAGACAGAAAAGAAAACAATCCCAAAGTCACTAGAACAGCAATACAGCAAATTGGAAAATAAAGATAGAAACTAAACTCCTCCTTCCGATTCCCTCATGTAAATCGACTTCTTTTCAGCCAGCTCGACTCAAGATGATTCCCAAAAATAGGATTACCTTTAATACGACCTTGATCTGTGTGTGTATGAGCACCGATTTGCAAACAGGATATAGTCTGAAGGAGTAAGAGAGAGAGAGAGAGAGAGAGAGAGAGAGAGAGAGAGAGAGAGAGAGAGAGAGAGAGAGAGAGAGAGAGAGAGAGATGATGTAGTGTCCGTCTCTGCCAAGGAGCAACCTCAATCTAAATCTGATCCTAACTTGGATCTATTCCTATCTTTTTTATTTGAGAGGATAATAAAATGAACCAGAGTATCACCATAAACATACAGAGATATGCTGGGTCTGCATACATACTTCCAGATTCGCCCTAAACCATATTATTATTACTAGCTAAGCTGCGGCTCTATTTGGAAAAGCTGAATGTTGTAAGCACAAAGGTGCCACAGCCCACCCTCCCCCGTTATCCTCCACAGATGAAGCTTCACAACGCTGAATCCCCTACTGTTGCTACCTCCGCGGTCATCCAAGACACCAGAGGAAGGAGAAGAGCCTACCGGAACTGCATCACAATCGCTAGCCATTCATTCCTATTTCTAGCACGCTCTCTTGCCTCTCTCACATCTATCCTCCTATCACCCAGAGCTTCCTTCACTTCATCCATCCAACCAAACATTGGCCTTCCTCATGTACAATAATAATAATAATAATAATAATAATAATAATAATAATAATAATAATAATAATAATAATAATAATAATAATAATAATAATTGATGCAATTAAGAATATGGCATTGATTATTATATGCCTTAAATACAACAATTTTTATACTAAACCCTAATCCAAAGATATAAATATGCTTTCGAGTGAAAGGGAAATTATAAAAACCTAAATCCGGATTTCACATTAAAATGTTTATTTCAATAACATATCTTATAACAATTAATCGGCGGAAAAAATTTCAACAACTACAAGAATACAAAAATCTGAACAAACATGCAAATTAAAAAATTAAAAATCCAGATTTCACATGAAATAAGTTTATTTCAATAACATATTTTATAACAATTAATCATGAGTAAATGCAACAACTGAAAGAATAAAAAAAAAATCTGAACAAACAGACACAAGGAAGACCCTATATATAGATTTCTGGAACATAGACCCGACTAAAGAATTCCCTAATTCCCCCAGGCTAAATCCCCTACAATTTCTTAGACCAGCCAAGCATGGCACCTCCTCTCTCTCGTCTAAATGATGCTGACATTCAAAAGCCAAATGGAGCTCCAAGTAAATGTTGTGAGGAGCATTAAGTGAGGACCCCTAGGGAGGAGGGAAGTAACGTGGGGAGAGTGGGGTGATTAAGGGAGGACAACTAGGGAGAAGGGAAATAAGGTGGGGAGGGGGGGGGGGGTTAAGGGAGGACCACTAGGGAAAAGGGAAGTAAGGTGGGGGGGAAGGGGGTTTAATGGAGGACCACTAGGGAGAAGGCGATGGTATGGTAAGGTAGAAGTTAGGAAGAATAGGTGAAATGTCCCTAGAGGATCCAGGTTGCCAGAGTTATCTCATCTTCCTGGAAATAAACTGCGTTCTTTTCCTACAGTTTGGAAATAACAGTGAGCCGAGTCTTTTTTTTTTTTTTTTTTTTTTTTAGATGATGGGGAAGAGAGAGGGGAGAGGACGGAGAGGGAAAGGGAGAGGGAAGAGGATTTTAAGATTGTATTAGGAAAATAACGATTTAGAGAATGGGTAGTTGTTTATTTAATTGTAATGATCTTACAGATGTTTGGCTCTAGGTAGTATGTATGAAGCTCTCTCCTCTCTCTCTCTCTCTCTCTCTCTCTCTCTCTCTCTCTCTCTCTCTCGTATATATATATATATATATATATATATATATATATATATATATATATATATATATATATATATATATATATATATATATATATATATATATATATATATATATATATATATTCTCTCTCTCTTGTATATATATATATATATATATATATATATATATATATTTTTGGGCTCAAGCCATGTCGTCCTGATGGAAGTTCCTATAGAGTAGCTTCCTAGGGTATATTACAACTACGGCGATATTCCTAGAGAATTTACCTTAAGGTACCAGAATTCTAACTCCTGGAGCGAGTATCCCTCGTGAAAGGGATATCGCGACATATCAGAGGACGTATTCTAGACACGTCACATGGCAATCTACGACCTGAACAGAGATTCGTCTCGTAGGAGGGAGATTAACGAGATACGAATTCGGGAAAGAAAAAGGGGGGAGCCGCTCCCAAGGCTTCCCAATCCCCCGATTCGTATGCGTGCCTGGCGCCAATCCTGGCGCCATCTGTATTCCTTTTTGCGTAGCTTAACAACTCGGTGTTTTTTCCTGTTTTTCTCGCAAATCTTGGATTTATTCAGCTTTTCATGGCTTCTCCGTCTTCGTTGGCCTCGGATAAGTTGAGTATAGTGTCTGTTATGTATAAATGTAGGCTCTTGGTAAAATTTTGAGTGATTAATAGGATTAATCTTTGATACAAGAGCCGTAGCCTACCAGAGGTGTCCTGGACACTGTCACTCGCTAGGTATAAATTAGTTAGTCAGAGTGACATTCCTGGTTGTTTTGCTTAATAAATTTTAGCTATTTAGCTTTACATAGGATTTCCTTTCGTGCTTAGTATTATTTGGCGAAGTATTCGCCATTCTGGCCTACGCTAGGCCATGTAGCCTAGTCGTTTGGTCCTAGTACTTAATGCATGATTTTGGTTTTTCCGAGTGTAATTAAAAGTTTATTAAAGCTTTAGGCTATATTTTATACATTTTAGACTGTGTGGAATATTTCCAAGATTGTATACGTGAGAGTTTCGGTGAATTAGGTAATCGATTCTCTTGGTGCCTAGGCTAATTGCTTATGGAGCCTTAGTATACTTTATTATTCTCCCCGGTTGCTTTCTTTTCTTCGGAGAAGGTATGCAATCCCTTTCCCTCTGTTTAAGCCTTGGGCTTATCCCTAAGTGGTTTTTTCCGAATTTATTTTCGATAAAACTATACTAGGGTGTTACTGTACCTTCCTGTTCCAGCAAAGTCTGGTTCAAAGAGGGACAGAACAACAGAGTTTTTAGTCTGAGTCCGTGTTCCCCTCGCTGACCTAACACTTATAAAGGGAGCTTAGCTCCCTTAGGTCACTATCGAAGGTTTCTGTAGTTATGATTCCTCCTTTTGTGATCGACCAGACTAAGTCCTGTTGCTGTTCTTGGGGAGGATAAAATCTTCCCTTGGCAGTAGCAACGCCTTCCTTGCTTTGGTGCTTTGGAAGCTGGCAAGTATTGCTGGCCCTTTCCCTTAGATCTCCCTTAGGCTAAGACAGAGTTCTTGGCTGCGGGTGATCTGTCACTAAAGCAAGGTTGGCAGGACCCTTTTGTCCCTTCCCCCTCTATCTCCGTAATGGCCTTGCCATTACTGTACTGTACCTTGCCGGCCGGCAGAGCTGGCCGGCAGGGGTATTACTGTACTGTACGTCATTCTACTTCTGGACCTAGTATAGGTTGGGATGTGGAATTGACTAAGCCCATTGCTGGCCGGCTGAGATGCTGGCCGGCAAGGGTCTTATGTTTTCGAGTGCTGCCCGGACCTCTCTTGGTCCCTCATCCATGCCTGCCGACAGAGCCGGACGGCATTGGTCAAGGAAGCCTGAATTAAGTTTCTCCCCTTCCTTATATGCACTCTTTCGGTTGCCGGGCTTGGGGGGTTGTGTACACTCTTATCCCGGCATCCATTCTATTTTCTTCTAGTGCTGTACCTGTCCCGGCTGCCGGCCTATGAGGCAGACAGCCGGGCAGGTGTAGTCTTCTGGTTCTTTTGCTGCCGGCTGGCATCGGTCTTGTACCTTTGCCGGCCGGCTTATGTCAGTCCTTGTCTGCCGGTCACCAAGAGTGTGGCCGGCAGCTAGGTACTACCTTGTGTAGTTACTGGCTGGCAGTCATTGCCGGCCAACACTGGCTGTTACTGGCCGGCAGCTACTGCCGCCGGCACAGGCATTTGAACCAGAGGGCTGCCGCCCTATAGCTGTTAAGTGGTATACTTTAAAGCTAATTGTGGTGTGTGCCGGCCTGCAAAGGCAGGCCGGCACACATCCTCCTATACTGTACTAGTATTCTTCTGTATAGCATATACAGTAAGAAGAAAACTATAGTAAAAGTTTAGGTACAGCACTGTATCTTCTAACACTATTGTGTTTTCTTGCACAGGCCTTTGCTGTTGCCCTCAGACAGGAAGCAGAGTTCTTCCCCGTCTATTATCCAGGATTTTAAAATCATTGCCTAGGTGTGAGCTCCACCAGTTTCCTCTGGAAACCTTGCATTGGTTACTCTAGTAGAGATAAACCATTTTGATTTTATTATCTGGAAAGCTGCAACAATGGGTTGTGAGGGAAACACAAGTGTGTGTCTTTCCTTTATGAATTGTTATGCTATACTATGCATATCCAAGTGATACATAGTTCACTTGATACTCATGGAAATTTTTTCTCTTTACAGGAGGACCCTCCGAAGTGCGGAAATGTTTTCTGCAATGTCCGTAGCAGGAACCTCTGCGGACATGAGTGTTGTAGGAGACACGCAGCATGCGCTGTCTCCAAGGATGATCTCCAGTATTGGGACCCTCAGGTATGTACTGTATGCACTAACCTGATTACTGAGGCTTTTGATTCCCCTAGAACGGCGGAATCAAGGGATATAGCTAGGGAAAAGCTCCGTACTTGGGTAAGGGGCTTCAAGAAGAACACCTCTGGCCCTTATCTTCCTAGTGAGAAGATGAGGGCGTATCTTTTTCCCCAGGCATCAGCTGAAGCAGTGATTCCCCAGCCTCAAGAGGAGATCCCCCAAGACCTAGTCCAGGTGGACGAGGAAGTCGCAGATGCGATGCAAGACATCCAGTTGTGTGACAGGATGTCTGAAGTGGACGAAGGTTTGGAAGAAGACCTCCTGGCAGAAGGTCAGGATCAAGTTCAAACCCCGGATGTCGCAGAGGATGGGGTCGACGAGGTGTCGGCTACTCCGGTTCAGATGCCGGAGCCCATCCCCTCAACATCCGCTGGTCTCCCAGTAGAACTGGGACAGGCCCTCTCTTCGATTGTTGGAATGATCCAACAAATGCAGAAGGAGAATCAGGAGAAGGCGGCTGCAATGGAACTGCGTATGCAGTCCCTAGCAGAATCACATGGGCCCCGGAAAAGGCTCAATGTGAAAGACCTTCCCATATGCTCAGATGCTAACCCATGGAGGTATGCTGAGCACATGCCAATGACGACTGGTAAGATCGTCATTTCGGATAAGCTGGGTTCAGTTCTCCTAGAGGAGGTAGAATTCTGGCCCAGCAAGGCATCATATCCGGACTGCTATGTCCGGCTGAGAAAAGAACCAGCTTCAAGGGAGGAGACAGAGCCGAAAGAGGTCATTATTATGGACCACGCTAAGGCTCAAGCCCTACTTTCATCCTCGATGAAAGAGAGGGGCTTCTCGAATTCGAAGGTAGCAGCATTGAGCAAGAAGCTCCCTTCTTTTGTGTCCTCTTCTGATAGAGCCTTCCCCTTTTTACAAAAAGGGTTTGCGGCTGTCCTAAAGGCAATCGAGGCCGGCAAGCCTTGCCCCTCCCTGGAGGAGTGTAAACCCTTGTCGCTGGCTCTGCCTATGGACCACAAGGACTGGAAGGATGTCCATCTGACATTCTCAGTGGGAAAGTTGGAGGCTGATATTGCCGGACGGCAATTCGGCGAGGACCTCCCCAAGTTGTCCGAATTTCTTTTACGAAGAGAGTTCGAGACAAAAGAAAGACTGGCTGCCTCAATGTCTCATCAGACTACTCTTGAGACGATGGCAAGTGACCCTAAGGTCCATGAAATGTTCATGGTAGTGGCTAAGTCTCACCTAGCCACAGTGACGAAGGACCTTTATGGCTTCGTCAAGGCAAGGAGAGCTTGCAGGGAGTTCGTGTTCACCGGGGCTTCGGTGAGACACGAGCCAAGGAAGTTAATATCCTCCAACATTTGGGGAAAAGACCTTTTCCCTACCGATGTGGTCAAAGAGGTTGTTGATAAGGCCGCCGTGGAGAATAGAAACCTTCTCCAGAAGTGGGGCCTGGCTATCAAAAGAAAATCTTCCCCGGATGAGGGTCCTCAACCAAAAAGGAAGAATATGAGGACTAGGCTACCGTCTCGGCCAGCCAAGCCTTATAGACAGCAACAGCCACTGCAATTGCCTTTGCCTCCAGTGCCCCAGATGGTGGCACAAACCCCGACTACTTTTCAGTGGGTACCCCAGGCTGTGCCAGGTCAGTCAACCACATTCACCCCAACGTTCGAAGGACAGTCTTCTTCCTTTCGTGCAAAACCTAGAGGAGCAGCCAGAGGCTCGTCTAGGCGCCCCTCAAGGGGAAGGGGATTCAGAGGTGGTCGTGGTCAGGGAGGCAAGACCTCAGGACGGCAGTCCAAGTGAAACGATACCGGTAGGAGGGAGACTAATGAAATTTTGGGATCGCTGGACCTTCGATCCCTGGGCCCAAAGCCTACTCAAGAATGGACTGGGTTGGAGCTGGTACAGCACTCCACCCCCATGCCTTCGGTTTTTCCAACATTCCACCCCCATTTTGGAGGAGTACGTTCAAGAACTGTTGGAGAAAAATGTGATCCGAAAGGTGAAGTCCATCAAATTCCAAGGGAGGCTGTTTTGTGTTCCCAAGAAAGACTCGGAAAAGCTCAGAGTCATTCTGGACTTGTCACCACTCAACAAGTTCATAGTGAATTGCAAATTCAAGATGCTAACACTGCAACACATAAGGACCTTACTGCCCAAGAGGGCATACTCAGTCTCTATAGACTTGTCAGACGCCTATTGGCACATCCCAATCAGCCGTCGACTCTCCCCCTACCTAGGGTTCAGGCTACAACGGAAACTGTACGCCTTCAGAGCCATGCCATTCGGGCTAAACATAGCCCCAAGGATTTTCACGAAGCTTGCGAGCGCAGCTCTCAAACAATTACGCCTAAAGGGAATTCAGGTAGTAGCCTACCTGGACGACTGGCTGGTGTGGGCAGCATCCGAGACCGAATGCTTGCAAGCTTCCAGTCAGGTGATCCAGTTCCTAGAGTACCTAGGCTTCAAGATCAACAAGAAAAAGTCTCGACTTTCTCCATCCCAAAAGTTCCAGTGGCTGGGAATCCACTGGGACCTTTTGTCACACAGTTTCTCCATCCCAATGAAGAAAAGGAAGGAGATAGCGGGCTCTGTCAAGAGACTTCTAGATTCCAAAAGGATATCAAGACGCGAACAGGAGAGGGTACTAGGCTCTCTCCAGTTTGCTTCAGTGACAGACCCAGTGCTAAGAGCACAGCTAAAGGATGCAACCGGAGTTTGGAGAAGGTATGCATCAAACGCGCGAAGAGACCTGAGAAGACCAGTGCCGCCTCGGCTACGTACTCTTCTCAGACCTTGGTCCCAAGCCAGACATCTAAAGAAGTCGGTTCTTCTTCAGCCACCTCCCCCGTCAATGACGATTCACTCAGACGCCTCAAAGGAGGGATGGGGAGGTCACTCTCATCGGAAAAAAGTCCAGGGGACTTGGTCCAAGCTATTCAGGACCTTTCATATAAACTTTCTAGAAGCTATGGCAGTGCTCCTTACCTTAAAGAAAGTCTCCCCGCGTCACTCGATCCACATAAGATTGGTGACAGACAGCGAGGTGGTTGTGAGATGCTTGAATCGACAAGGGTCGAGGTCACCACCTCTCAACCAAGTGATGTTAGCCATTTTCCGATTGGCAGAAAAGAAGAAGTGGTACCTGTCGGCAGTTCACCTTCAAGGAGTCCGCAATGTGACAGCGGACGCTCTATCCAGGTTCACACCGATAGAGTCGGAATGGTCCTTAGACGCAGGATCATTTTCCTTCATTCTGAATCAAGTCCCAGAACTGCAAATAGACCTCTTTGCGACGAAAGACAACAAGAAGTTGCCCCTGTACGTGTCCCCGTACGAGGACCCCTTAGCGGAAGCAGTGGACGCAATGTCCCTCGACTGGAACAGATGGTCCAGGATTTATCTGTTCCCTCCTCACAACCTTCTGTTGAGGGTCCTCAACAAACTGAGATCCTTCAAGGGGGTAGCGGCAATAGTGGCCCACAAGTGGGCGAACAGTATGTGGTTCCCCTTGGCGTTGGAACTACAGATGAAGTTCGTGCCGCTACCACATCCAGTTCTGACCCAGCGAGTCCAGAAGTCGACTGTCTGCGCTTCATTACAGAAAACCCAGACCCTGCAGCTCATGATTTTCTCGCCCTAGCGGTGAGAAAGCGTTTCGGGATTTCGAGAGCCAGCATAGACTTCCTAGAGGAATACAAGTGCAAATCGACTAGAAGGCAATATGAGTCATCTTGAAGAAAGTGGGTGGCCTTTGTAAAGGCAAAGAATCCGCAGGAGATCTCAACAGACTTCTGCTTATCTTTCTTCATCCACCTCCATGGCCAAGGATTGGCAGCTAACACGATTTCAGTGTGTAAATCGGCTTTGATGAGACCCATTTTATTTGCCTTCAAGATCGACCTAGGTAACGAGATCTTTAATAAAGTTCCGAAAGCCTGCGCTAGGCTCAGACCTTCAGCACCTCCAAAACCCATTTCATGGTCTTTAGACAAAGTTCTTCATTTCGCCTCCCTGTTGAGCAATGAAGAATGTGCGTTAAAGGATTTAACGCAAAAAGTTATTTTCCTATTTGCACTCACGTCCGGGGCCAGGGTTAGTGAGATCGTAGCCCTCTCGAGAGAGGCAGGTCGTGTTCAGTTCCTGGATGGGGGGGAACTGAACCTGTTTCCGGATCCTACGTTTCTCGCCAAGAATGAGTTACCCACCAACAGGTGGGGTCCCTGGAGAATCTGCCCTCTGAAAGAAGATGCATCTCTATGTCCAGTAGAATGCCTAAAGGTCTATCTTCGTAGAACTTCAGACTTCAAGGGTAGTCAACTATTCAGGGGAGAAACATCAGGCTCAAATTTATCTCTGAATCAACTCAGAGCGAAAATGACATATTTTATTCGCAGAGCGGATCCTGACAGTACACCCGCAGGTCACGATCCGAGGAAAGTTGCCTCATCCCTAAATTTCTTTAATTGTATGGATTTTGAACATCTCCGTTCATACACGGGCTGGAAGTCTTCCAGGGTGTTCTTTCGCCACTATGCGAAGCAAGTAGAGGAACTTAAGAGATCTGTGGTAGCAGTGGGTCGTGTAGTTAACCCTACTGTTTAACTCTGCGAGGAACAGTGGTCTTAATTGGGACGATTAAGTCCAGGGTGAGTGTGTAGGTACATACTGTACTACAAACTAAATGAGG